>NW_011494706.1:83850-101945 GCF_000754665.1 Bison bison bison
AAGAAATTCAGTTCAGTTCAGTTCAGTCGCTCAGTCATGTCCGACTCTTTGCAGCCCCATGAGCTGCAGCACACCAGGCCTCCATGTCCATCACCAACTCCCAGAGTTTACCCAGACTCATGTGCATTGAGTCAGTGATGCCATCCAACCATCTCATCCTCTGTCATCCCCTTCTCCTCCTGCCCTCAATCTTTCCCAGCATCAGGGTATTTTCAAATGAGTCACCTCTTCGCATCAGGTGTCCAAAGTACTGGAGTTTCAGCTTCTATGTCAGTCCTTCTAACGAGATCATGAACTTATTCCCCCCACGAAGCCTTGATTATGCATTGGAGGAGGAGAGGTATCACAGTAGGAACATGTGTGGTAAAAGTCTGAAATACCTGCTGATGCCTTTTGGATCTGCTTACAAGCAAAAGATATTAAGTAGAGGTGGCAAAAATACACAGAAGAACTATACAAAAAAGATCTTCATGACCCAGATAACCATGCTGTTGTGATCCTTGACCTAGAACCAGACATCCTGGAATGCGAAGTCAAGTGGGCCTTAGGAAGCATCACTATGAATAAAGTGGAGGTAATGGAATTCCAGTTGAGCTATTTCAAATCCTAAAAGATGATGCTGTGAAAGTGCTGCACTCAATATTGTCAGCAAATTTGGAAAACTCAGCAGTGGCCACAGGACTGGAAAAGGTTATTTTCATTCCAATCCCAAAGAAAGACAATGTGAAAGAACGCTCAAACTACTGGACAATTGGCACTCATCTCACATGCTAGCAAAGGAATGTTCAAAATTCTCCAAGCCACGCTTCAGTAATACGTGAACTGTGAACTTCCAGATGTTCAAGATGGATTTAGAAAAGTCAGAGGAACCAGAGATCAAATTACCAACATCTGCTGTATCACTGAAAAAGCAAGAGAGTTCCTGAAAAACATCTACTTCTGCTTTATTAATTATCCCAAAGCATTTGACTGTGTGAATCACAGCAAACTGTGGAAAATTCTTAAAGAGATGGGAATATCAGACCACCCGACCTGCCTCCTCAGGAATCTGTATGCAGGTCAGGAAGCAACAGTTAGAACTAGACATGGAACAACACCTTGCAAATCGGGAAAGGGGTACATCAAGGCTGTATAATGTCACCTTGCTTATTTAACTTATATGCAGAATACATTATGAGAAATGTTGGACTGGATGAAGCACAAGCTGGAATCAAGATTGCCGAGAGAAATATCAATAACCTCAGATATGCAGATGACACCACCCTTATGGCATAAAGCAAAGAAGAACTAAAGAGTCTCTTGATGAAAGTGAAAGAGGAGAGTGAAAGTGTTGACTTAAAACTCAATATTCAGAAAAGTAAGATCATTGCATCTGGTCCCATCACTTCATGGGACTTGAAGATGGGGAAGTCCCATGAATATGGGGAAACAATGGAAACAGTGACAGGCTTTATTTTGGGGGGAGCTCCAAAATCACTGCAGATGGTGACTGTAGCCATGAAATTAAAAGATGCTTGCTCCTTGGAAGAAAAGTTATGACCAACCTAGACAGCATATTAAAAAGCAGAGACATTACTTTGCCAACAGAGGTCCGTTTAGTCAAAGCTATGGTTTTTCCAATAGTCATGTGTGGATGTGAGAGTTGGACTATAAAGAAAGCCGAAGAATTGATGCTTTTGACTGTGGTATTGGAGAGAAGAGTCTTGAGAGTCCCTTGGACTGCAAGGAGACCCAACCAGCCTATCCTAAAGGAAATCAGTCCTGAATGTTCATTGGAAGGACCGATGCTGAAACTGAAACTCTAATATTTGGCCACCTGATGCAAAGAACTGACTCATTGGAGAAGACCCTGATGCAAGATGGAAGGTGGGAGGAGAAGGGCATGATAGAGGATGAGATGGTTGGATGGCATCACTGACTCAATAGATATGAGTTTGAGTAAACTCTGGGAGCTGTTTATGGACAGGGAAGCCTGGTGTGCTGCAGTCCATGGGGTCTCAAAGAGTCAGACATGACTGAGCGACTGAACTGAACTGAACTGAACACCTGATCTCAAACATATTATTCCACTAATAATAAATTGCTGCTGCGAATGCTAATGAAAACTAAGTTCATGATGGCAACCAAACCTCCGTGATCACTTGGTTGTCTGTGACCAGGCATTCCAATTCTACCCAGGCTTTCCAGGAACTGTTTTTCAAAAAGGTATCTGCAGCAATAGTCATAGCTTTGCTCTAAATCCCAGATATCATAACTATGATTCTCCTCCAGGGGTTTGTCAGTTTTACAAGTGCCTCTATTTCCAGATACAACAAATATTATTGGATCTGACGGGTCATTAGGCTGAAGCAGAAGAACAGCTTGAACAGCTGTGTTACTGGTTGAAGAGCATTTCTTGCTATGCTTTGAGTTACTCAATAAATATGGTGGAACAGCATGCTCAAATGTGGTATATGCTGCCTCCAAAATCCAAATTAACCAACGAAGCTTTGTATGCCTGAGTTCTAAGTCACTTCAGTTGTGTCTGACTCTTTGGACCATAGCCTGCCAGGCTGCTCTGGAGGTCTGTGGGATTCTCCAAGCAAGAATACTGAAATGGGTTGCCATGCCCTCCTCCAGGGGATCTTCCCAATACAGGGATCAAACCTGAGACTCTAATGTCTCCTGAATTGGCAAGCAATTTCTTTAACACCAGCAGCACCTGGGAAGCCCAACAAAACTTTGAGCCACCACAATCTTTGAGGAATAAATTAAGGCAGAGAGAAGGAGTGGCTGACACAACCCTAAGGCAGGACTATGAAGATGAACTGTTGATTCTGTTAAGTAAAAGCAAGCACACTGCTGGTGAACTTTGCAAATTATTATAGAGGCAAAAACATTTTCCAGATTAATAGCTTTGCACCAGGTCCAAGGGGCTGAGTTGATTTGTTTCAGTAAAAAAAAAAAGAAAAAAGAAAAAATCCACACATCTGGAACTGCAGCTGCAATTGGAATCACTGCCTGATTATATTTGATAATCCACAGCAATTCTCTAAGAGACATCTATCTTCTTCAAAGTTCAACCAAGTGAATTCAATGAGGATATAATGGAAATCACTACCCTTGCATATTTCAAGTTTTGGATAGTGCCACTATTCTGCAGTTTTTCTAGGGCTGTAATTGTACTTTAGATTTGCCATCCCAGCAGAGACAGGAATGTCTGTCATGCAGCATTTTTTCAGGGAAGCCAAACCAAGTGTTTCCAATGAGAGTCAACAGCATGGCAGATTGGATCATAGGCATTGAAGGACTGCAAAAGCACAAAGAAAACAGTGAAGTAACATGGACAAAGAATTATAAAAAGCAGCTACCACCTCTAAGACTAGAGAAATAGAAGGCAGGGATGGTGGTTATCAGAACTTAGAAGCTGAGAGGAGGGACTGGGGACTCAGAGGGGTGAATAGAGACACTACCATAAAGAAGCATGGGCACCCAAGAATTGATGCTTTCAAACTGTGGTGCTTGAGAGTCCCTTGGACAGCAAGGAAATCAAAGCATTCAATTCTAAAGGAAATCAACCTTGACTATTCATTGGAAGGACTGCTGCTGAAGCTGAAGCTCCAATAGTTTAGCCACCTGATGTGAAAACCCAACTCGTTGGAAAAGACCCTGATGCTGGGAAACACTGAGGGCAGGAGGATAATGGGACGACAGAGGATGAGATGGTTGGATGTCATAACTGACTCAGTGGCCATGAGTTTGAGCCACTCTGGGAGATGGTGAAGGATTGGGAAGCCTGGCATGCTGTAATTCATGGGGTTGCAAAGAGTCAGATATGACTTGGTGATGGAACAACCCTAGCTGGTGCTGGCAGTTCTGAGAGGTAAAATGAGACTGGTTCTGTAATGGTCAAAAGAAGCTTCTATTCAACTTCTATTGCTAGGTATATGCTGACAAGCACAGCAAGCAGAATATTCTCCTCCTAATATCCAGTCTCCCCCATATACTCTCTGTTGACAAAACCCACCAAGAAGCCAACTGGTAAATAAGGGAACTCTGCAAAGCCCGAGTACAAATCAGAGTATGGAAGTGTAGCTTTACAGCTGAGGTGACAGTTGAATAACAAGTACGTATTTTATATGAAGAAAACAAAATCACAGAAAACTTACACGGAGTCAGGAACTAGGTTTTAGTTTCAGCCTCATCGCTAACAAACTAAAAGAATTTCACCAGGTAATTTCAACCTTCTGAGCATCCGTTTGACCTGAAAAAAATCATTGTAACAATACCACCAATACTTTCCTCCCAGGAGGGATAATGTAGGGGAAAGCACTTTGAATAAGTATAGAGTGCTATATAATCATAAGCCTGTCTCACTATTATTATCCATACTAAATGGAGCCAGGAAAATAATAGATGAATGAAACTCATAGATAATCTTAAAATCTTCTTTCAGACGGTTTTATATTCTCTCCCACCTAACCAGTCTTTACAGCGCACATGTAAAACAGCTCAGTAAGCTCCATGTCTAGCTTTCTATGGGGATGCTAACAAACAGTAATGTGAATTCAAAGACAGTACCAGGGGAGAATGATAGGATATGAGGAGCTTAACTAATGCTTCAAATGAATGGCCTGTTCGAATAACTAAAACATAGATGTAAACTATTTCTGTACAACCTGCTCCTCTTGAAAGCTGAATCTGAAAACTTAATTGCCTTCAGAAATAATAGTAAAAAACAAATAAGTAACTAGTAAGCCAACTTAAAGGAGTCCCCAGTGACTCAGAGGCAAAGAATCTTCCTGCAGTAAAAGAGCCGCAGGAGACAAGAGTTTGATCCTTGGGTTGGGAAGATCCCCTGGAGGTGGGCATGGCAACCCACTCCAGTATTCTTGCCTGGAAAATCCCATGGACAGAGGAGCCTGATGGGATACAGTCTACCAGGTCACAAAGTGTTGGACACAACTGAAGTGACTTAGCACACATGCAAGCCAACTTAAATATCAAATTCAGAATAGAAATGGCTTTCTTTTTACACTGAGGTCATAAATAATTTGGGGGGGGAAGGAAATTGTTAATAGGTAAATTGATGCGTTTGATTCAACAACTTTGCATGTTAAGAAACCACAAAACTAAATAATGAGAACTATCGTGGTTGGAGATGTCTGAGACTTTTGGGTAGTCATCCACAAGATTCAGAGTTTTATTCCAGACATGATAGAATTAACAGACTTGACTGCAATTATTTTATAATTTTAGCTCTGCTAAATTAAAGGATCTCTCTAAAAGCACATGGGCACTTATTTACTCAGTAAATATTTACTATCCTCTTTATGAGAAATACTAGGTTCTAGCATACAAAAATGAGAAAGAACTCGGATATCTACACAGATGATGACAACACAAAGAAGTGATGAAATGCAGTGGGTGAAAAATTAACTTTACCTGAAGGATCTAAGAAAGGATTCTTAAATGTGACATTTAAGCTGAATCTCCAAAATTTAATTCAAGTTTGCTATTTAGAAAGTAGTAAAAGGGGAGTAAAGAAAAAGGCAGCTGCATAGCAAAGGCAGAGAGTCATGAAAGGCATCAACATATCAGGGGGACAATAAGAAGTACTGTGCTGTGGGAATTTAAAATGCAAGGGTAGGAGTGGAGGGTACAGGCGGCCAAGGGAGATGAAACTGGAGAAAAAGTCAGGGCCAGTGAATGAAGGGATTTGTTACAATGCTAAGGACTTGGACTTCATTCTATGGGAAGCAGGGTCCCAATGCCATCTTTAACAAGGGAGTGAAATGATCTAAAATCTATTGATTTTCACATGATAGCTTTGGTACTAATATAGAATTTGAATTTTATGAGAGAGAAGCTGGGGTTAAGAAGAAATATTGCAGTTGTCTAGGAAACAGACAGTAAGGATTTATGTGCTAAAGTTGTAGAAATACAATAAAGGAGTCTGGTCTGAAGATATTCCTTATATACAGCAATAGGATATGCATCTGAATAAGAAGAAAGGCTGGAAGATAATTCAGAGGTTTTGATATTGGGAGATTAAGAGTTGAGAGAGTGGTGAAATATTCTATTCAAATAGATCAAGAGTCAGCAAACTTTTTTTGTGAAGAGCCAGGTAGCTTAAGCTATTTTAAGCCTTTGAGAACCAGACAGTCTCCTTTACAACCACTCATTCTGCTATTGTAGTGCAAAAGCAGCCATAGGCAATACATAAATAAGTGTGGCTGGACTCCAGTAAAAACATTTTATGGACATTGATACTTGAATTTCATCTAATTTTCACAGGTCATGAAATACTATTTTCATTTTCTTTTAAAAATGTAAAAACTCTTCTCACTTTTCAGAAAGGCCATACAACAATAAGCAGTAAGAAAGATTTGGCCCAAGGACCATAATCTGCCATCCTGTCTAATAGAGAAAGCAGGAGAAGGAACAGCATCTGAGTTAAGTTAAGGTACCGTGGGACATCCAGGTGAGGATGTGTGTTGAAGGCACATGATCAGGGCTGGACCTCAGAGAAGTACAGTGTCCAAAGTGCTCTAGAAACACTGTTCTTCATGGTCATAAAGAACTAAAACTATACGAGAAGGCAAATATAACAGAGAAATGAAAGACAATATCATATCCTAATGCTGCTTTTAAAGTACTTTTTAATTGCAGATAAGGCAATATTTGAGGATTTTATATTATCAAATGCAGACACTTATCTGTATAATAGGCAGTTAGAAACCAAGGCCAAAAGACTAAAGCTTTTATGACAGAACTTATAAAAGTAATGAAAGATGATAGAGCACAGGAACTGTCCAAGAAGCAAATAATGTTTCATCCTTTATGAGTGAAAGATAGAAATGAAGCTAGATTTAATTTTAGAAAAGGAATTTCATTTGTTACCTGTCAAATCCTGATGCAAAAGATAAATAGTCATAGAAGTCTTCTTAGAGAATATGGAGCACCACTCCACAGCATTTTGCTTTTTAAGTAACATTCAAACCATTAAAAAACGATCCTAAATAGGAATAGTTTACAATTCAATTTGGTAAAGAAAGGATGACTGTGTCTCAGGCGCCTCACTGGAGAGGTTCTGGACATGTGTGGCCTGCCTCTCACAGGCAGAGTAATGAAAAGTAAATTTATCTTGAGGTTTTACCATTTATTTGGTTGAGGTGCATTATCTCTGGTCCACATTGGATTTTTAACAGATGAAATATTTCCCAAACCAAGTAATTTGATTCTGTGCAGATAGTAACCACAGGCAGTGTAATTAATTTCTTTTATATCTTCAACTCAGTAAGTAAGTAGATCTTCTCTTTCTATCCATAAGACAAAGCCAGACACAAATCACCATGAGGAGCAAGGTGCAATGTGAAGATTAAGAAATCTCCTATGATGCGACGGATCTGAGCTATGCATTGCCTCACAATAAAAGTGAAATGTTAAAAATCAATTTTTAATACCACGTCAATTTCCAATGCAAATAGAAGACATTTAGTTTGAGTTTTTTAAATTGTTTTTTCCCCAGTGTCAAAACCCTATCAAAAAATCCTTCGATGTAGTAACAAAATATTGTTGATATATTCTGTTGCAACTATCTTTCTTAAATATTACAAATTCTTACAACATTAAAACTAAGATGTTTTAGTGATAGTCCCTAGAACTATGGTTCACAAAACTATCGTAACCGTTAAAAATTACTTTTTTGCATGATAATTTCTGTCTAGTTAAATCCTTCTCAATTATTCTTCTACAGAATAATAATATTGTTGGTACTTAATAAGATAAAACACTGACACTAAAAATAAGGTTTTATTAGGTGAATTTCTACTGAATTTCTACAACGGGGAAATCAGGAATTAAAAAAACTGAGCAGCTATTCTAGTAAACAAGTATTAGTTTTAAAAATCTTAGAGTAAAAATCTATGTATGTTTCCTATCTGTAGCAATCATTAAGCATTTACCTAACCAATACGGGAGAAATTTGTGCTAAGAGGAAATAACTAAAACCACATAGAAACATATTTTCAAGTTTAAATTAGAAATCATGAGAAAACCCAGTCTTTTCTACAAGTATCTCAACAACTAAAAGTGAAAAAAGAAGCTACAATCAGGATTTGTTCTTCACATAATGAACCAAACAATTACTGTATCTGTTCTTACTCTCCAAATTTAATTATTTTAATCATTAAATTGACTGAATTAACACCTTTATCTTATTACCAGCAGGAACACAGCTTTAAAATATTTTCACTGGGCCAAGAATTTAAGCAGGACACTATTAGTACAATGAATAAACTTCTGAAAATAAATCTTTCTGGTGTGTATGATATAGTCAACATGAGCTTTGGAAACATTCTGTGCTGGATTCAACATCAGCATCTGTAGTTAGTTAACTATGTGTTCTTGGGCAAATTACATTAATCCAAGAGACTTTCAGGTCTAATTCCACCTAGTTTAACATCAGTCATCAGTGGAAACCTAAGCTTCCTAGGTCATTCATTATTACCTAGATCTATGGGTCTCAATTTATCAGATACATGGCTCTCTTTATATAACAATAGTTTAATCACTTTGTAATAAAACTCATCAATATTGTAACCTATTTTTCAAAAGATCAGTATCAGTCAGTTCAGTCGCTCAGTTGTGTCTGACTCTTTGCAACCCTATGGACTGAAGCACAACAGGCTTCCTTGTCCTTCACCATCTCCTGGAGCTTGCTCAAACTCATGTCCATTGAATTGGTGATGCCATCCAACCATCTCATCCTCTGTCATCCCCTTCTCCTCCTGCCTTCAATTTTTCCCAGCATCATGGTCTTTTCCAATGAGTCAGTTTTTTGCATCATTGGCCAAAGTATTGGAGCTTCAGCTTCTGCATCAGTCATTCCAATGAAGGACTTCAATATTGTAACGTATTTTTCAAAAAATCAGTATAGTGTCCCATAAGATACATTTCAATATGTAAATGTATGAATACTGCTACTCCACAAGACACGATATCAGATACTTAAACTTGCATAAAGCCATCAATAAGATAATTTAAATGAGGACAGATACAGATGTGAGGTACTGGCTACTTAAATACCGTAGGTGACACTGCCATCACGACTTGATTTGCCAAATGTGAGCATCTATTAGCACAGTTCAGTACACAACAAGTACCGTGTTTCCTTCAGTATACACAACACTTGCGTTCCTAGAAAACTTATTGTGGATATAACTATGCACAAATGATTTGTGTTTATATATATCATTGTAAACAGATTTTTCACCTCTTTGACTCTACAGGAGGATGTTTACAGTTCATGTAAAATGTGGGTGGGGAAAACGTGTAATTATGCAGAACTCATTCACTCTGGCAAGATACCTCACATCCCTGGTTCCACTCACCTTCTAATGAGTTCCTTTACTCATTAGTAAAGGAATTTCTACTTTTGCTTCTTGCACCACTCTCTCCCCATCAGTTCATCACATAACAGTGAGAGTCATTCTTTAAAAATGGTTTATCAGACTTTGTCACTTGGACTAAACCCATCAGTGATTTCTTGTCATACTTAGAATGCAATACAAACTCTTTTGCACAATCTTCAGGTTCAGAATGATCCTTTCTGTAGCCCACTTCTGTGATCTCATTTACCAGTATCCCTCTGGTTTCATGCTCCAGACACATTGGCTCTCTTGATGGTCCTAAAACTCATCAACATTATCCCATACTTGGGAGTTTGTATTTGCTGTTCTCCCCCTGGGAAGTATGCTCACCTGAGCCTTTCTCTGGCTCCTGTACCCTGTTTGACAGCTTCACCTGGATGGTGGATTTCCCAAAATGAAGATGGGCTCAGTTGCTCCTCAAATCATCATCCTCTCTATCTTACCAAATGGCACATCCAGTTACTCAGGCTAAAACCTTTGATAATTTTCCCCTCATCCAAATGTGTTTGTCCACCTAATCAGTGAGTCAGTCCTTTCCTCTGTAACTCTAAAACATATCCCATATTTGTCATAACAACCGCTACTATTTCTGTTTGAAAGTGAAAAGTGAAAGTGAAAGTCACTAAGTCATGTCTGACTTTTTGTGACCCCATGGACTATACAGTCCATGGAAGTCTCCAGGCCAGGCCAGAATACTGGAGTGGATAGCCTTTCCCTTCTCCAGGGGATCTTCCCAACCCAGGGATCAAACCCAGGTCTCCCGCATTGCAGGCGGATTCTTTACCAGCTGAGCTGCAAGAGAAGACCAAAAATACTGGAGTGGGTAGTCTATCCCTTCTCCAGTGGATGTTCCAGACCCAGAGATTGAACCTCCTGCATTGCAGGAGGATTCTTTACTAACTGAGCTATGAGGGAAGCTATTTTACAGGCCATATAGTTGGTACATTGCTTCCATTCTTACCCTCTATAATCCTTTCTCCCCTCAGCAATCAGAGTCATCTTTAAATAGGATAAATCAGATCATGTCATTCCCCCATTTGTCAAAGATCCAATCACATCTTTCATATATAGAATAGAAACCAAACTCTGGCCACCATAGTCTATGAAGGCTTTGAAAATCTGGTCCCTCTGCTCATTGTTCACCTTTCTTCCACTCACTTTCTATATAACCAGTCTTCTTTCTGATAGAAGAACAAGCCATACTCATTCTCACCCTAAGACTTTTGCTGTATCCTGCATCTGTATGCTGGAAATTACTGTGACATATATTACACAGCTTCCTTCTTCCCCTGGGGCTTCTCTGTGGCTCGGTGGTAAAGCATGACCTGCAACGCAGGAGATAGGGATTCGATCCCTGAGTTGGGAAGATTCCCCGGAGAAGAAAATGGCAACCCACTCCAGGATTCTTGCCTGGGAAATCCCATGGACAGAGGAGCCTCGTGTGCTACAATCCATGGGGTCGCAAAAGAACTGGACACAACTTAGTGACTAAGCAACAATAACAACTTCGTATCATTCAGGTGTAAGTTTAAAATATCACGTACTCAGAAAAGTCTTTCCTCATCTACCATGTCTACAGAAATCCCCATTTAATCCCTCTCACCATACCTTCTTTTCTTTGCATCTTAAAATTGATTAGTATTTTTTTGTTTACTTCATCATTTATTAATGCCTATCCCTTGAATGTAAGATCCATGGAAGCAGAACTTTGATTAAATTCACTATAACTCTGTTCTCAACATCTAAGTAGTCATTACTCAGAATGAACACTGAAAAAATAAATGAATGAGTGGTTCAGTATTCTAACAAGATCTTTCTGGAGAAAATTCTTTAACTTTACTGTTTTCAATCTAGAGTATGTGCATCACCAGGAAACATGAGACAGTTTGCTCAAACTCCACGAAAAATATGGCGTATCTTCCTAAAACATCAGATTTACATGAAAGTACTTAAAACAGTGTATTTATATAAAAAGATAAAGTATATAATGAATTAGAATATAATATTTACATGGACTTTTAATACAAAATAAAGTTCTGTGAAACTTCATAATTTTAGCAGTTGCTTCAGACTCTGCCTCCAAATCTCCCAGTATAAAGTGTCATTCTTCTGTTCTAAGGAGTTGTTGTTGTTATTTAGTCGCTAAATCACGTCCGACTCTTTTGCAACCCCATGGACTGTAGCCCACCAGGCTCTCTGTCCTTGGGATTTTCCAGGCAAGAATACTGGAGTAGCCATTTCCTCCTCCAGGGGATCTGCCCAATCCAAGGATGGAACCTGCTCCTCCTGCATTACAGGCAGATTCTTTACCACTGAGCCATCAAGGAAGCCAAGGAATTACTTTATGAACTTTAAGTATGGTCAACCATTGGGAAGCCCATGTTTAATGTTATATTTAAAAATAATACCATAGAAATGAGCAAAGTTTCCTATTTGTTGTGTAATTTTGAATATTCTGAATCAAAACATTTGTAAAAAAAATTTTTTAATAGAAAAGCTTGGAGCGCTGCTAGTTCCTGTTAGTGGCAGTAAACTTTAACTACGGCACCAAATACTTCGTGTATTAGAGGTCAAGGTGGAAGACCAGGACCAAGACACATCCAAAATTCCTCAACAAGGAAAGGCAAAATAGTCTCATATCTACCTCACCTTCAGGAAACTAAGAAGTAGTGGTGATAGAAATAGCCAAGCAATAAAGTCCGATGATGATAATCTGCTAAGAAAGGGATAAAAAGATGTTTGACAGGCATTTAGGTCAGCAGTAAATTGTGACTTCCACTAAAGTACTGATGAAATCTGGGAGGAAAATATAATAATGATCATCCCAGTAAACAAATTACATTCTGTATAACAGTGGATGTAACAGCAAGACCTGCCTGGCATTGAAAACTGTCAATAACTAACTGTGTGACTTTCACCAAATTACTAGTCTTGTCTGTGATTTAAACGTAATAATACCTAACTCTTAAGCAGCTTGGGAAGATTACCATATATATCGCAGACCTAGCATCCACCAAGCCCTTAAATTATAGCTATTTTTGTTATGGAATAATGTACCTATCATTACAAGAATTAAAAGTACCCTATTTTAATTCCAGATTTAATATGAAAGGAAGTTTGGTTTATATTAGCAATGAATATTTCATTTTTTTTTTCTAAAGAAAATGTTTTAATAAAAGTTGATACCCTAGTTCTGCCAGACATCTAAAATTATAGCCAATGCTTTTATAAGTCTATATCATCTAATATTTGGGTCTAAAGTAATAATGTATTCAGAGATTCTTTTGGCTAGATAGACTGAATAATCAAAATAATTTCAAATCCTATTCGGAAGCATTTGCTTTCAACTCAATTTAGCACTTTTTAAAAATCAAAGGTTCGATGCAGGATACAGGAAGCTTGGGGCTGGTGTACTGGGAAGACCCAGAGGGATGGTATCGGGAGGGAGTTGGGAGGGGGGTTCAGGACTGGGAACACGTGTACACCCGTGGCGGATTCATGTTGATGTATGGCAAAACCAGTACAATATTGTAAAGTAATTAGCCTCTAATTAAAATAAATAAATCAATAAATAAATCAAATTCTCATTTTCTTCAACTTTTTTTCATGTGGACATCTATAAGACGTTAGCAATCTACCTGAAGGCAGAGGTATTTTGCATGACCACTTTACATGAATTTCTAGTCATATAGTGGAGAAGGGAAGTGATATGAATGTTTAAAATTGTCTGGCATTTGTTAATGATAGTATTATTAATTCTTCCACTCACTTGCTGCAAGACTATATAGTAATCAATTGAATTATGAATCAAATATCACTCTATGAAGACAACAGGTAAGTGTTAGGATAATCTGTACAAGCAGAAATGAAATGTTCAGGATTCAAAGTTGTATGGTTTCTCCCATCTAATATGATGCTAGGGCAAGGTACAGATTAAAAGTTTAAAAGAGTTTTCCTCCACCAAATGGACAGGTTGAGAAATGTAACCATCATGCCAGAAAAATGTCACTCCAGTAGTTCCGCCAGGACAACCCTGCTGTCTTTTCTGTTGGGACACAGAAAGCAAATTTTCCCAAAGAAAGCTGTGGTTCTTTGACGAGCACAAAAGACAATTCAACCTCTCCCCACACACACATAATGGTACCTGAAATGCAGAGACAGCCCTGTATCTGTGCTTGTGAGAGAGAGGAGCCTAGGAAGTTTTCCAACATCACAAGCACGTTTGTAATATGCAGCTTGAGGTAATACCCACAGGAGTGCATCTGGTTTGCCTCAGAATGTTCCAAGAGTGACAGGTTATCATCAGCGCCCCCCAACCCCCCATCAATCAGGGCAGACTCTTTGTCTGCTTGGTTAACAAGACACTACATTTTTCAGAAAATCACTTTTGCAAAAGTAATCCTGACTTGAACCTTCCACCACAGAGCACTGTTTTCCAAAGATATGTATTTCCAATAACACATTGAATGAGTAACAAGGACCATGAGTGGAATGGGCACAGAATTTGTTATTCAAACCAGGAAACCTGAGAGCAAAAATAAATAAATAAATAAACTATTAATAATTATGCCAAACAGAGGGAGAAATCACATAGGAGGAAAAAAGTTTAAGGCAAGCATATATTTGTGTATGGAAACCTGTAGAATGCAACTTGAACACTGTGGGGGGAAGAAAGGTTTTATAGAATGGAGGAGGAGTGGTAAAATGATACAAGAGTTGAAGGAAATAAAATAGCAGAAAGAAAATTATTGATTGCCCTTTTTAGACCAACTGTAATATGTATAATTTAAACAACTGTAATATGTATAGCAGTGATAATATTTTAGACAACATTTTACAGATAAGGAAACCAAAACTGTAAAAGGGTTAAATCTCTTGCCAGAAACACACAGAGAAAAAGATGGAAATCTTGCCAATGATGCCAGCTCATTCAATCTGCTTCAAAGTTACTACAATTATATAAATGGCATTATGTTTCAATATTATAAATAGGAAACTGAGGCTCAGAGACAGCCCCGTTCAAGGATTCCTGTGTAACATAGAATCTGGATTCAAATTCAGACCTGCCTGACTCTTAAGTCAACATTCTTACTACCAAAATATTGATTGGACTTTGTTCAGAGACTGAGGTTTTGTTTGTTCATTTGTTTGGGGTTTGTCTTGGGTTTTCTGAGGGGAATGGGGTATGGATCTCTTCCCCTCTTCTTGTGTAGGCTTTGCTTAAGCTCCATTTCCACTCTAAACTTTCCTCTCCTTATACCTCTCTTGCCTCTTTTTACTCTCTTCCTTAGACTTCCTTCTAAATATTTAATCAAGATATCAGAACTGGGCTTGTCAGAAACCTTAGCTTACTAATTAGGATCTTCTGTAATGTACCCCTCACATCACTTCCAGTCCGTGTATCATCTAATATGTCTTTGTTTACATCCCCTTCTTTCTTACGAAATTCATTCAGGATGGGTCATTTCATCCTCCACATCAACTTATTCAGTGTCTCTTTCTGCCATACTTGTACTACTTTCAAACTGACCTGAGGTTACCAGCACCCTTTTCTAAATAACATGAAAATCTATAAACTATATTGTATACAGGAAGTTGGAGGGAGGCAGGCTAACACAAACACTCTCTGACTATGAGCATACTGAAAGGAACTTCCCCACAGTATTATATGAGAAGGACTTCCCAGGTGGCGCTAGTAGTAAAGAATCTGCCTGCTAATGCAGGAGATGTAAGAGACTTGGGTTTGAACCCTGGGTTGGGAAGATTCCCCAGAGGAGTGCATGGCAACCAACTCCACTATTCATGCCTAGAGAATACCATGGACAGAGGAGCCTGGCAGACTGTGGCCCACAGGGTCTCAAAGAGACAGGCATGACTGAAGTGACTTAGCACATGCACAGATTATAGACAAAAGGCCAAGAAAACTAATGAAAGAAGAGTACAGCAAGGACGTTTATCAGTTCCTCTTGGGTTCTTGCTTAGGCAATCTTGTTCTGTGAACAAGAAACAAACTATGCTCTGATGCTAGTCATTGATGATTATGTTCATATAGACTGTATTTGAAAGTCAAACATTCCAAAGCAAGACTTTTCCCCATTCTGCCTACTTCTCTCCACCCTTATCTCATATATCCCCTAGTAAAAACCACTAAAATTGCTCTCTGGTGGTGTAATAGCTTGTCAGTGGTCTCCAGGCTTTCGCTCTTGCTCTTGTATGGTTAATTCTTCACCCAGCAGCCAGAGCATCTTTTAAATCCATTTATCAGATCATGTCACTCTCTTATGTATGCCCTCCAGTTATATCTCCCAGCACTTAGTACAAAAGCTGAACTCCTTATCCCACTTTCAAACCCCAACAGGACCTTGCAGGCCCTTCCTACCATCTTACAGTACTTTTCTTCAGGCCCACTTCAGCCTCCCCGACCTTCTTCCAAGACCTAGAATGGGCCAGGCTGGTTCCAGCCCCAGAGACTTTGTACACACTGCTTCCACTGACAGACATGGCACGAACCCAGATGGTAGCCTGGCTGGTGCCTCGTGTCACTCACACCTTGGCTTTGAAAGTCACCTCCTCCAAAAGACCTTCCTTAACCTAAAGGGCAGTCACTCCATTATTCCCTAGCATAGTGATCATCACACAGCACCCTAAGACTGTCTGAAAGTTTATTGATTTACTTGTTTTGTAGCTGTTTATTGTGTATCTTTTTCTTGGGGATGGTCTTGGTCACTGCCTCCTGTACAATGCCACAAACTTCTGTCCATAGTTCTTCAGGCACTCTATCAGATCTAATTCCTTGAATCTATTTGTCACTTCTACTGTATAATTTAAAGGGATATGATTTAGGTCATACCTGAATGGTCTAGTGGTTTCCCTACTTTCTTCAATTTAAGACTGGATTTGGCAATAAGGAGTTCATGATTCGAGCCACAGTCAGCTCCTGGTCTTATTTTTGCAGACTGTATAGAGCTTCTCCATTTTTGGCTGCAAACAATATAATCAATCTGATTTCAGTATTGACCTTCTGGTGATGTCCATATGTAGAATCTTCCCTTGTGTTGTTGGAAGAGGCTGCTTACTATGACCAGTGCATTCTCTTGGCAACATTCTATTAGCCATTGCCCTACTTCATTCTATATGCCAAAGCCAAATTTGCCTGTTCCTACAGGTATTTCTTGACTTTCTACTTTTGC
The DNA here is from genome assembly GCF_000754665.1 of Bison bison bison. Classification (NCBI taxonomy): domain Eukaryota; kingdom Metazoa; phylum Chordata; class Mammalia; order Artiodactyla; family Bovidae; genus Bison; species Bison bison. The sequence continues at coordinate 100,454 of NW_011494706.1, forward strand.
ATTCCAGTCCCCTGTAATGAAAAGGACATCTTTTTTGGGTGTGAGTTCTAGAAGTTCTTGTAGGTCTTTATAAAACTGTTCAACTTAAGCTTCTTCAGCATTACTGGTCAGGGCATAGACTTGGATTACTGTCTATGCCAGCAAATTTGGGAAACTCAGCAGTGGCCACAGGACTGGAAAAGGTCAGTTTTCATTCCAATCCCAAAGAAAGACAATGCCAAAGAATGCTCAAACTACTACACAATTGCAGTCATCTCACACGTTAGCAAACAAATGCTCAAAATTCTCCAAGCCAGGCTTCAATAGTACCTAAACAGTGAACTTCCAGATTTTCAACCTGGATGGATACTAGATATACCAAGGGAACATTTCAGGCAAAGATGCGCTCAATGAACGACAGAAATGGTATGGACCTAACAGAAGAAGAAGATATTAAGAAGAGGTGGCGAGAATACACAGAAGAACTGTACAAAAAAGATCTTCACGACCCAGATAATCACAATGGTGTGATCATTCACCTAGAGCCACACATCCTGGGATATGAAGTCAAGTTGCCCTTAGAAAGCATCACTATAAACAAAGCTGGTGGAGGTGATGGAATTCCAGTTGAGCTATTTCAAATCCTAAAAGATGATGCTGTGAAAGTGCTGCACTCAAGATGCCAGCAAATTTGGAAAACTCAGCAGTGGCCACAGGACTGGAAAAGGTCAGTTTTCATTCCAATCCCAAAGAAAGGCAATGCCAAAGAATGCTCAAACTACTGCACAATTGCACTCATCTCACATGCTAGTAGAGTGATGCTTAAAATTCTCCAAGCCAGGCTTCAGAAATACGTGACCCATGAACTTCCAGATGTTCAAGCTGGTTTTAGAAAAGACAGAGGAACCAGAAATCAAATTGCCAATATCTGCTGGATCATTAAAAAAGCAAGAGAGTTCCAGAAAAACATCTATTTCTGCTTTATTGACTATGCCAAAGCCTTTGACTGTGTGGATCACAATAAACTGTGGAAAATTCTGAAAGAGATGGGAATACCAGACCACCTGACCCACCTCTTGAGAAATCTGTATGCAAGTCAGGAAGCAACAGTTAGAACTGGACATGGAACAACAGACTGGTGCCAAATAGGAAAAGGAGTATGTCAAGGCTGTATATTGTCACCCTACTTACTTAACTTGTATGCAGGGTACATCATGAAAAACCCTGGGCTGGATGAAGCACAAGCTAGAATCAAGAATGCTGGGAGAAATATCAATCACCTCAGATATGCAGATGACTCCACCCTTATGGCAGAAAGTGAAGAAGAACTAAAGAGCCTCTCGATGAAAGTGAAAGAGGACAATGAAAAAGTTGGCTTAAAGCTCAACATTCAGAAAACGAAGATTATGGCATCTGGTCCCATCACTTCATGGCAAATAGATGGGGAAACAGTGGAAACAGTGGCTGACTTTATTTTTCTGGCCTCCAAAATCACTGCAGATGGTGACTGCAG
>NW_011494706.1:102329-111147 GCF_000754665.1 Bison bison bison
GCTTCTGAACTGTGGTGTTGGAGAAGACTCTTGAGAGTCCCTTGGACTGCAAGGAGATCCAACCAGTTTATCCTAAAGGAGATCAGTCCAGGGTGTTCATTGGAAGGACTGATGTTGAAGCTGAAATTCCAATACTTTGGCCACCTGATGCAAAGAACTGGCTCATTGGAGAAGACCCTCATGCTGGGAAAGATTGAGTGTGGGAGGAAAAGGGGAAGACAGAGGAGGAGATGGTTGGATGATGTCACCAACTCAATGGACATGAGTTTGAGTAAACTCCAGGAGTTGGTGATGAACTCCTGGTGTTTTACCTCCTGGAGGCCTGGTGTGCTGCAGTCTATGGGGTCTCAAAGAGTCAGACATGACTGAGTGACAGAACTGAACTGTGTATCTCCCTCACTGACAATGTAAACTCCATCAGATTAGAGAAGAGGCTCATCTTCCTCACCACTATATCTTCTGTGTCTAGAAGAACATCTGGTGCATAGCAGGACTCAGAAAGCATTAGTGAGCAAATAAATAAATTGCCCAGCCAATTTATTTATGAATTCTTGCTTTACCCTTATTTGATAATAACTGGATAATTTTTTTTAATTTTCACTTTTTAACTTAAAAACATATTTGCTAACAAAAATAGTTTCTTATAATTACACATGACTCCTTAAAACTATGTTTGCCAATGTTAACTGTATAAATACCTTGATTCTTTTTTTGTGGTGAGTGCATGATAAGTCGATTCAGCCATGTCCGACTCTTTGCAACCCTAAGGACTGTAGCCAACTGGGCTTCTCTGTCCATGGGATTCTCCAGGCAAGAATACTGGACTGGGGTGCCATTTCCTTATCCAGGGGGTCTTCTTTCCCCATGGATTGAACCCGGGTCTCCTGTAGCTCTGGCATAGCAGGTGGCTTGTTTACTGCTGAGCCACCATGAAGATGACCTCAAATAGCTCCAGGAAAGAACTCAACAAAAGTACAAGCTCTTGCATGGATACATTATAAAAATCTAGTGAGGGTTTGACTCTACTTTTAGGAAGGCTTCCAAAATCACTGTCGCCATGAAATTAAAAGATGCTTACTCCTTGAAAGAAAAGTTATGACCAACCTAGATAGCATATTAAAAAGCAGAGACATTACTTTGCCAACAAAGGTCTGTCTAGTCAAGGCTATGGTTTTTCCTGTGGTCACGTATGGATGTGAGAGTTGGACTGTGAAGAAAGCTGAGCGGCAAGGAATTGATGCCTTTGAACTTTGGTGTTGGAGAAGACTCTTGAGAGTCCCTTGGACTGCAAGGAGATCCAACCAGTCCATTCTGAAGGAGATCAGCCCTGGGATTTCTTTGGAAGGAATGATGCTAAAGCTGAAACTCCAATACTTTGGCCACCACATGCGAAGAGTTGACTCACTGGAAAAGACTCTGATGCTGGGAGGGATTGGGGGCAGGAGGAGAAGGAGACGACAGAGGATGAGATGGCTGGATGGCATCACTGACTCGATGGACTTGAGTCTGAGTGAACTCCAGGAGTTGGTGATAGACAGGGAGGCCTGGCATGCTGCGATTCATGGGGTCGCAAAGAGTTGGACACAACTGAGTGACTGAACTGAACTGAACCCTTAATTGGGACTGTGACTAACCTTGGTTTAAGAGGCTTTCTTATAGATCAGTCAGTTCAGTCACTCAGTCGTATCTGACTCTTTTCAACCCCATGGACTGCAGATTGCCAGGCTTCCATGTCCATCACCAACTCCCGGAGCTTTCTCTAATTCATGTCTATTGAGTCAGTCATACCATCCAACCATCTCATCCTCTGTCATCCCCTTTTCCTCCTGCCTTCAGCCTTTCCCAGCATCAGGGTCTTTTCCAGTGAGTGAGTTCTTCCCATCAGGTGGCCAAAGTATTGGAGCTTCAGCTTCAGCATCACTCCTTCCAGTGAATATTCAGGACTGACTTCCTTTAGTGTTGACTGCTTTGATCTCCTTGCATTCTTATCAATAGCATGCTATCAAAGGACACAAAATCCTAAATCTAGAAGTCTGCAGCTTCTCCAGATAAACAACATCATACAATGCACAGTTAGTCTGAATTCTAGAGAGTTAAGACTTCATTGGTGCACAAAACAGGTGGAATAACCTAGTTAAAAGCTTTCTTACTAATAAAACGTTTAATGTCAAAATTTTCACTGGAAAGTTAGTAAGCATTTTCCTTGAAGAATATACCTATCTTCCAATAGGGTTGTCAAAACATGAGGGCTAAGTAAGCCAAATGTCACCCCAACCAATTAGAGTCACAGTTAAGTGACTCTCCTAATTGTTAACTAAAAAGAAATCTCTGAAGGAAAAGAGTAAGTCACTCCTTGAGGAGACCTTATTCAAATCTGGATGGATGGCAAATGTGCAATACAAGAGCCTATGAGCAGAGACTCATGTAAGCTGAGCAAAGGTAATGGTTTCGAGGAAGTCAGTAAGCCAAGAGCAAGGGCACCACAGGTGAGTTCAAGCCCACACTGTCCTTGATCTCAGGGAAACTCAAAGGAAAGCATCAGGTTACTGATGTTGACAGAGCTGTCACAGACAGGGTGGTCGAAACATAAATACACAAGCTGAAATACCAAGAAGCAGAAATAACCAAGGTTATTTATTTCCCAAGTATGTAGTTCAAAATTCCAGCAAAAGCTTATGTAGAAGGTAAACTACACACAATTTCCACAATTAGAGCTTGCTTTGTTCAAATACGCTCCATAACATTTGATCATATTGATGTTTCTTGGCTTAACTGAAATTAGTTTTACCTTTGAAACTTCAATATACCTATCAGCATGTGATGAAAGGCTTGTTGATCTCTATAATTGCTTGCATTTGTTAGCATTCCTTGTCTTAGTCTGTGTTATATATAAAGACATGGAACACCACTTCTGGGCAACCACATTTACCACAAGTGAAAATATTAATCACAGGTATCTTCCAAATCAAAGCACCCAATGTGTGTAGCAATTGGTTTTAAGATATAAATAAGACAGAAACACCATGGCCAGAGAAGAATAAATAGCTCACCATATCCCCCTGTGCATAGTATGTATTTTCCATTTATTGAATAATAGACTCTCTCTTGCCTCCACTGCCTTCAAGTGAGGTTTCTAAGCAGAGAGAGCCTACTAAACAAGATAATCAGGTCTCAGGTTTAAAGTACAACCTATATCTTCACATTCTTCCAGCATACGTTAGCAAAGGACTCAGTAATAATTACCAACTTTGAAAAGCCTGCCATGGGGAGGTGAGTCTAAATTGCTTTATTAAAATAACCCAATCTTCTTTCTCAAAATATCCCCACTACTCTATTACAAGAGGAGAAAATCTGAAAAACATGGTGAAGAAAGAGAAGGAAATTCACATTTATCTAGCCTTGTCATGCTCCATTAGTAAGGTGACATTAAGTCCTGATTCGTCCAGCACAGTTCTATTTTCTGCCTTCTGTCCCTGTGCAATTACTAATCATAGTATTCCCTTTCATTCTCAAAAATGTTGTAATTTAGATAACAAGTTAAATGGTTATCCTGTGTGTTCAGCAGTGAGCAGTATGCTCATCTTGGATCCACAGATCGACAGAAAGAGATTTTTCTCCCCATCCCTTCTTCACCATTCCACAGTTGCTCATCTGTATCAGCTGTATTATTGTGTTCCTTCTGAGTGAATTTGGCCACTCTGGAACTAGCAGAAAATGGGAGGGTGGGAATAAAGAGAAGTAGTCAGGATATTTATTCCCTGATCGCACTCCCTGCCTGGCTGTGGTCTAACTGGTATGGTCTCTCTACCAAAGGCCACAGCTCCAGAAGGGTCTCTCCCACAAGCACAGCACTATTTTTAGCATCTGAAAATCATTCACTCCAATTGCTTCTTCAGATCTAGCCCTAGTGGTATTTCTGTTCCTCGCCCTACAGTGCTTCATAACCCCTTGTAGATGTTCTTTAACTTTGTCCATACCTTTGTAGGCTACCTTCTCCGTTCAATTTCTCATTTGAGTGTTCCCTATGTTTCCCTCTGTCTATCTATGGCTGCAAAGATGAAGCCAAAGATGGACAGATATTCTTTACAGCCAAAGATGGAGAAGCTCTATACAGTCAGCAAAAACAAGACTGGGACCTGACTGTGGCTCAGATCATGAACTCCTTATTGCCAAATTCAGACTTAAATTGAAGAAAGTAGGGAAAACTACTAGACCATTCAGGCATGACCTAAATCAAATTGCTTAAGATAATACACTGGAAGTGACAAATAGATTCAGGAGATTAGATCTGATAGAGTGCCTAAAGAACTATGGATGGAGGTTTGTGACATTGCACAAGAGGCAGTGATCAAGATCATTCCCAAGAAAAAGAAATTCAAAAAGGCAAAATGGTTGTCTGAGGAGGCCTTACAAATGGCTAAGAAAAGAAGAGAAGCTAAAGGCAAAGGAGAAAAGGAAAGATATATTCATCTGAATGCAGAGTTCCAAAGAATAGCAAGGAGAGATAAGAAAGCCTTCCTCAGTGATCATTGCAAAGAAATAGAGGAAAATAATAGAATGGGAACGACTAGAGATCTATTCAAAAAATTAGAGATACCAAGGGAACATTTCATGAAAAGATGGGCACAATAAAGGACAGAAATGGTATGGACCTAACAGAAGCAGAAGATATTAAGAAGGGATGGTAAGAAAACACAGAACTACTGTACAAAAAATATCTTAATGACCCAGATAATCAAGATGGTGTCATTACTCACCTATAACCAGACATACTGGAATGCAAAGTCAAGTGGGCCTTAGAAAGCATCACTATGAACAAAGCTAGCAGAGGTGATAGAATTCCAGTTGAGCTATGTCAAATCCTAAAAGATAATGCTGTGAAAGTGCTGCACTCAGTATGCCAGCAAATTTGGAAAACTCAGCAGTGGCCAAGGGACTCAAAAATGTCAGTTTTCATTCCAATCCCAAAGAAAGGCAATGCCAAACAATGTTCAAACTATCGCACAATTGCACTCATCTCACATGCTAGCAAAAGAATGCTCAAAATTCTCCAAGCCAAACTTCAACAGTACATGAACCATGAACTTCCAGCTGTCCAAGCTGGATTTAGAAAAGCTAGAGGAACCAGAGATCAAATTGCCGACATCCATTGGATCACTGAAAAAGCAAGAAAGTTCCAGAAAAACATCTATCTCTCCTTTATTGACTATGCCAAAGGCTTTGACTATGTAGATTACAATAAACTGTGGAAAATTCTTAAAGAGATGGGAATACCAGACCCCCTTACCTGCCTTATGAGAAATCTGTATGCAGGTCAAGAAGCAACAACTGGAACTGGACATGGAACAACAGAATGGTTCCAAATTGAGAAAGGAATACGTCAAGGCTGCATATTATCACCCTGCTTTTTTAACATATATGCAGAGTACATCATGCAAAATGCCAAGCTAGATGAAGCACAAGCTGGAATCAAGATTGCTGGGATAGAGAACAAGATGGCAGAGGATTATGTGGATGTGGAGTACTACTCTCTCCATGAATACATCAGGAATACACCCTAAGATACAGAAGTGCCTGCAGAACACCAACAGAGAGCAGACAGGTACACCTGACCAATGGAAAAGAATATATAGAACCACACAAAACTTGGTAGGATGAAGGAAACAGGGGAAAAAACAGGAGTGTTAGTAGGACTGGACCTGTCCTCAGCAGGTGGGGGAAATGAAGCAGGGGTCCAATCCCCACATTAGGGAAACTGTCTGAGTCAGAGGAGAAGCATTTAAGGTTGAGAGTGAAACAGCTGATAAAATGGAATGAGAATCAAACAGTCCTTGCAGCAGCCATACATACCCCTGGTCTCCTGGAAGGCATGGCGGCTGGGAGCTGGAGTTTAGGGATTGTAGAGCAATCTCAGATCCAGGGCTGTTGTTGATGTGGAGAGTTGGATTGAGGGGATGTGAGGAAGTAGATCGTGGCGGGAAATGCCAGCGGAGGAAAGCCAGACAGCCATGGAAGCAAGGCGATACTGCTGAGTCATGCACAGAGGGTGGAGCCATCACCATAGCCTCTCTCTCCCCACACGCCAGCATCAGCAGTTGAAAAATAGAGAGATTGGCCCATCAAAGGCCTGATGCACTGAACTACAGGGTAGGACCCCACCCAGGATGCCTCTTTAAGTGCCTGACACGCCCATCTACAGAGTAGGACCCCATCCAGGGGGGCCCCTCTATGTGCCTGATGTACCGAACAAAGAGAAGGATCCCAGGTAAGGGAGCCTTTAAGTGCCTGAACAGGTGGAGCTATGGAGAAAGACTGGCCAAAGAGGCCTTCTTATCGACACCTACAAGAGGCTCAAAAAAAGACTCTGACAGGACCATAACTCCTGCAGCAGAGGCAGTCTGTGTCTCTGCACAATTGGCACTGCCAGGGTCCCCACAAGCCAAGCAGCTGTGCCATCTTCACAATCAACTCTCACTGGAGCAGAGCTACCACAGGCAAAAAAGACTTGCATCTATGCTCCCAGGGTCACTTCAGGTGTGTCTAGCTCTTTGCGACCCTGTAGACTGTGGCCTACCAGGCTTCTCTGTCAGGGAATGGGTACTCCAGGCAAGAATACTGGAGTGTATTGGCCAATACTGGTTGCCATACCCTTCTAGAGCACGATATTTCCTGCTGCCCTAGCTGCCAACTCCCCTGAATACCTGGTGCAGCCAGAACCCCTGTGACCCAAGCAGCTGCACCAGCTCCACACCTGGCCCTCACAGGCACAAACCCAAGTCCTCCAGGGAAGCCTCAGGAGCTAAACCCCAGTGGTCGACCTACATGTAGAGGTGGAAATAAAACCACAGTTGAAATCCGGGGGCAGTGTGGCTAAGGAAGAAGACCCAAAATCCTCCCACCAGCTGTACAAGCAGCAGATTAAATCCACATGATCAACTAAGCAGACTCTGTATTGATGGACTATGTAAAAGGGTATTGAGAGCTTCCATAAAAGAAAACACTCTAGCTCTGATAGCTGTGGACACTGGAGGCAAGAACAGACAGAAGTGGGACCAGATTAGAATCTGAGCTGCACCCACAGCAGGACCAGAGATCAGCACAGTGCTGGAGGGCTTTCTAGGGAAGTAAGGTAGACTGCAACTCCCAGCGAGGGAAAGGACTCTGACAGCAGTGACTCAAGAAAAACATTTATTATTCTTATGTTTTGACTTGTTCTGTAGATTCTTTTAGATTTTTTTGCTTCCCCACCACCACCCTGCTTTTCCCCTCTCTGTTGTAGTTGTTGATTTTATTGGCACTAAGAAATCCAGTTAAGCTTTCGAGCTTTTTTTTTTTTATTTTCATCAGTCACATTTTTGTCATAAACCTCTGCCTCTATGTTGGGCTTTTGCCATTCTGCAAAGTTTTCCTCTTTTTTTTCTTTTCTTTTTTTTGTTTTAATTTTTAAGTTTTAAATGTATTATTATTTTTTCTACATTTATTCCTTAGTTTGCTTTTCCTACTTTTCTTTTCCTCTTTCAGTTAATCTTTAATGTATATAAATCTTCTTTATCTACCTCTATTTAACTTTGCATATCCAAAGAGGCACAAAGAGCCCCCTACAGGATAAACCCAAGAAGAAACACACCAAGACACATACTAATCAAACTAACAAAGACTAAACACAAAGAAAGTATATTAAAAGCAGCAAGGGAGAAGCAACAAGTAACATAAAAGAGAAACCCCATACACTTAACAGCTGATCTTTCAGCAGAAACGCTGCAGGCCAGAAGGGAATGGCAGTTTATATTTAAAGTACTGAAAGGGAAAAATCTACAGCCAAGATTACTATACCTGGCAAGGATCTCATTCAAAATTGATGGAGAAATAAAAAGGTTTTCGGACAAGCAAAGATTAAAAGAATTCTGTACCAACAAACTAGCTTTACAACAAATGTTAAAGGGGCTTATTTAGTCAAGAAATACAAGAGAAGCAAAAAAAATCTACAACATCAACCCCAAACAGTTAAGAAAATGGCAATAGGAACATATATATCAATAGTTTCTTTAAATGTAAATGAATTAAATGATCCAACCAAAAGACAGAGACTGGCTGAATAGATACAAAAACAAGACCCATATATATGCTGTCTACAAGAAACCCACTTCATACCTCAAGACACATATAGACTGAAAGTGAGAGAATGGAAAAACATATTCTCTGCAAATCAGAAGCAAAAGAAAGCTGGAGTAGCAATCCTCATATCAGACAAAATAGACATTAAAATAAAGACAATTACAAGAGATAAGGAAGGGCACTACATAATGATCAAGGGATCAATCAAAGAGAAAGACATAACAATTTTAAATATCTATGCACCCAACATAGGGGCACTTCAGTACATAAGACAAACACTAACAGACATAAAAGGAGAAATTGACAGGAACACAGTAATATAAGAGTCTCTAACACCCCACTTACACCAATGGACAGATCATCAAAACAAAAAATTAATAAGGAAACACAAGCCTTAAATGATATATTAGATGAGACTGATCTCATTGATATTGTCAGTCAGTCAGTTCAGTCGCTCAGTCAAGTCCGACTCTTTCCGACCCCATTAACCGCAGCATGCCAGGACTCCCTGTCCATCGCCAACTCCCAGAGTCCACCCAAACCCATGCCCATCGAGTTGGTGACGCCATCCAGCCATCTCATCCTCTGTCATCCCCTTCTCCTCCCACCCTCAATCTTTCCCAGAATCATGGTCTTTTCCAATGAGTCAGCTCTTCGCATCAGTTGGCCAAAGTATTGGAATTTCAGCTTCAACATCAGTCCT
>NW_011494706.1:111247-118904 GCF_000754665.1 Bison bison bison
TACAAGACTGATCTCCTTTAGGATGGACTGGTTGGATCTCCTTGCAGTCCACGGGACTCTCAAGAGTCTTCTCCAACACCACAGTTCAAAAGCATCAATTCGGCTCTCAGCTTTCCTTATAGTCCAACTCTCACATCCATACATGACCATTGGAGAAACCATAGCCTTGACTAGACGGACCTTTGTTGACAAAGTAATGTCTCTGCTTTTTAATATGCTGTCTAGGTTGGTCATAAATTTCCTTCCAAGGAGTAAGCATCTTTTAATTTCATGGCTGCAGTCACCATCTGCAGTGATTTTGGAGCCCAGAAAAATAAAGTCAGCCACTGTTTCCACTGTTTCTCCATCTATTTCCCATGAAGTGATGGGACCAGATGCCATGATCTTAGTTTTCTGAATGTTGAGCTTTAAGCCAACTTTTTCACTCTCCTCTTTCACTTTCAAAAGAAGCTCTTTAGTTCTTCTTCACTTTCTGCCATAAGGATGGTGTCATCTGCATATCTGATGTTATTGATATTTCTCCTGGCAATCTTGATTCCACCTTATGCTTCTTCCAGCCCAGTGTTTCTCATGATGTACTCTGCATATAAGTTAAATAAGTAGGGTGACAATATACAGCCTTGACATACTCCTTTTCCTATTTGGCACCAGTCTGTCGTTCTATGTCCAGTTCTAACTATTGCTTCCTGACCTGCAAATAGGTTTCTCAAGAGGCAGGTCAGGTGGTCTGGTATTCCCATCTCTTTCAGAATTAAAACTCTTCAAAAAATGGGCATAGAAGGAACCTACCTCAACATAGTAAAGGCCATATATGATAAGCCTACAGAAAATATTATTCTCAACGGTGAAAAACTGAAAGCATTCACCCTAAGATCAGGAACAAGAGAAGGTGTCCACTTTCACCACTATTATTCAACATAGGTCTGGAAGTCCTAGCTACAGCAGTCAGATAAGAAAAAGAAAGAAAGGGAATCCAGATCAGAAAAGAAGTAAATCTCTCACTGTTTTCAGATGACATGATACTATACATATCTAACCCTAAAGATAATATCAGAAAATTACTAGAGCTAATCAGTGAATTAAGCAAAGTTGCAGGATATGAAATCAATACACAGAAATAATTTGCATTTCTGTACACTAACAATGAAAAATCAGAAAGAGAAAGTAAGGAATCAATCGCATTCACCATTGCAACAAAAAAAATTAAATATCTAGGAATAAACGTACCTAAGGAGACAAAAAACCTTACACAGAAAATTATAAGACACTAATGAAAGAAATCAAAGATGGCATAAATAGAAGGAGAGATATTGCATGTTCCTGGGTACGAAGAATCAATATTGTGAAAATGACTATACTACCAAACACAGTCTACAGATTCAATGTGATCACTATCAAATTACCAATGGCATTTTTCATAGAATTAGAACAAAAACTTTCACAATTCATATGGAAACACAAAAGACCCCAAATAGTCAAAGCAGTCTTGAGAATGAAGAATGGAGCTAGAAGAATCAACCTTTCTGACTTCAGATTATACTACAAAGCTACAGTCATCAAGATAGTATGGTACTGACACAAACACAGAAATACAGACCAAGGAAACAAGATAGAAGGCCCAGAAATAAACCCATACACCTATGGTTACCTTATCTTTGACAAAGGAGGTAAAGATATGTAAAATGGGGCAAAAACAGTCTCTTCAATAAATGGTGCTGGGAAAACTGGACAGCTACATGTAAAAAATGAAATTAGAACACTTCCTAACACCATACACAAAGATAAACTCAAAATGGATTAAAGACCTAAATGTAAGACCAAAAACTTTAAAACTCTTAGAGGAAAACATAGACAGAACACTCAATGACATAAATCAAAGCAAGATCCTCTATGACCCACCTCCTAGAGTACTGGAAACAAAAACAAAAGTAAACAAGTGGGACCTGATTAAACTTAAAAGCTTTTGCACAGCAAAGGAAACTATAAGCAAGGTGAAAAGACAACCCTCAGAATGGGAAAAATCATAGCAAATGAAACAACTGACCAAGGATTAATTTCCAAAATATACAAGCAGCTCAATACCAGAAAATACAGAAATACACACAACTCAATACCAGAAAAACAAACAACCTAATCAAAAAGTGGGAGAAAGACCTAAACTGACATTTCTCCAAAGAAGACATACAGATGAATCACAAACACATGAAAAGATGCTCAACATCATTCAGTATTAGAGAAATGCAATTAAAACTACAATGAGATATCACCTCACACCAGTCAGAATGGCCATCATCAAAAAGCCTACAAACAATAAATGCTGGAGAAAGTGTGGAGAAAAGGGAACACTCTTGCACTGTTGGTGGGAGTGTAAATTGATACAGCCACTATGGAAGACGGTATGGCGATTCCTTTAAAAACTAGGAATAAAACCACCATATGACCCAGAAATCCCCCTCCTAGGCATATACCCCGAGGAAACCAAAATTGAAAAAGATATATGTATCCCAATGTTCATTGCAGCACTGTTTAAAATAGAACACGGAAGCAACCTAGATATACATCAACAGATGAATGGATAAAGAAGTTGTGGTACATATACAAAATGGAATATTACTCAGCCATGAAAAGGAACACATTTGAGTCAGTTCTAATGAGGTGGATGAACCTAGAACATTATACAGAGTGAGTGAATCAGAAACAGAAAGCTAAATACCATATTCTAATGCATATATATAGAATCTAGAAAAATTATACTGAAGAATTTATTTACAGGGCAGCAATGGAGAAACAGACATAGAGAATAGACTTATGGACATGGGGAGAGGGGAGGAGAGGGTGAGATGTATGGAAAGGGTAATATGGAAACTTACATTACCATCTGTAAAATAGATAGCCATCGGGAATTTGCTGTGTGGCTCAGGAAACTCAAACAGGGGCTCTGTATCAATCTAGAGGGTTGGGATGGGGAGAATTTCAAAAGTGGGGGGATATAAGTGTGCCTATGGCTGATTCATGTTGATGTTTAACAGAAAACAGCAAAATTGTGTAAGGCAATTGTCCTTCAATAAAAAATAATTTAAAAAAAGAATCACCTGCCAACACAGAGGACAAAGGTTTGATCCCCAGTCTGGGCAGATTCCACATGCCGCAGGACAAGTAAGCCCGAAGGCCATGACCACTGAGCCTGCCCTCTAGACTGAGCCATAGTGCCACAACTATTGAAGCCTGCATACCCTAAAACCCATGCTCTGCAAGAAGAGAAACCACCACAATGAGAACCCCCAGTGCCACAGCTAGAAATTAGCCCCCACTCACTGCAACTAGAGAAAACCTATGTGCAACAACAAAGACCCAGTGCAGTCAAGAATAAATAAATTAAAAAAAAAAAAACCTGAGAAGAGCAGAACTGAGAATACCATGGATATAAAATACCCCAGGTCTTTCAGAAACTAAAATATTCTTAGCTTTTATGCAAAACAAAAAAACAAGATAGCTGGGAGAAGTATCAATAACCTCAGATATGCAGATGGCATCACACTTGTGGCAGAAAGCAAAGAGGAACTGAAGAGCTTCTTGATGAAAGTGAAGGAGGAGAGTGAAAAAGTTGGCTTAAAATTCAACATTCAGAAAACGAAGATCATGGCATCCGGTCCCATCACTTTATGGCAAAGAGACGGGGAAACAGTGGAAACAGTGAGAGACTTTATTGTCTTGGGCTCCAAAATTACTGCAGATGGTGACTGCAGCCATGAAATTAAAAGATGCTTACTCCTACCGGCTTCCCTGGTAGCTTGGATGGTAAACCGTCTGCCTACAATGCAGGAGACCCAGGTTCAATCCCTGGGTCGTGAAGATCCCCTGGAGAAGGAAATGGCAACCCACTCCAGTATTCATGCCTGGAAAATCCCATGGATCGAGGAGCCTGGTGGGCTACAATCCATGGGGTCGCAAAGAGTAGGACATGATTGAGTGACTTCTCTTCACTTCACTTACTCCTTGGAAGAAAAGCTATGACCAACCTAGACGGCATATTAAAAAGCAGAGGCACTATTTTGCCAACAAAGTTCTGTCTAGTCAAAGCTATGGTTTTTCCAGTAGTCAATTATGGACGTGAGAGTTGGACTATAAAGAAAGCTGAACACAGAAGAATTGATGCTTTTGAACTGTGGTGCTGGAGAAGACTCTTGAGAGTCCCCTGAACTGCAAGGAGATCCAACCAGTCCATGCTAAAGGAAATCAGTCCTGAATATTCATTGGAGGGATTTGTGCTGAAGCTGAAACTCCAATACTTTGGCCACCTGATGCAAAAAACTGACTCATTGGAAAAGACCCTGATGCTGGGAAAGATTGAAGGTGGGAGGAGAAGGGGATGACAGAGGATGAGATGCTTGAATGGCATCACCAACTCAATGGACATGAGTTTGAGTAAACTCCGGGAGTTGGTGATGGACAGGGAAGCCTGGCGTGCTGCAGTCCATGGGGTCACAAAGGGTTAGACATGACTGAGCGACTGAACTAACTGAACTATGTTTCCTTCCTGGAAGCTGACTGAGAGTTTGTTTGTTTGTTTGTTTTTTACTTCCTCTACTTAGAAATCCTATATCTTAGAAAATATACCTATTTTACTTGTGAAAAAATTAAGGTGCAGAAAAGCTACTTTTTATTTTTCCAGTTAGGTAAAAGAGCTGAAGAAGGGAATGGCAACCCACTCCAGTATTCTTGCCTGGGAAATCCAATGGACAGAGGGGCCTGGTGGGCTATAATCCATGGGATCGCAAAGAGTTGGACACAACTGAACAACTAAACAAAAACAATAAGAGAATCAAACCCGGGTGCCCCCAAAGCTGAAACCTATGGGTTAGCCTACTATATCCAGTTAGTCAACCTACAGACTCCCTTCCTATACTAGATAATGAAGGACACAATAAGCTCTAATATTCCAGTGATATATGAACATACATGCATTCGACAAATACCTTTCAGCAAGTGACCAGTATGAAGTAGGTAATGTAGTTATTAGGAAAAGCACCAGAGGACGTCAAGACAAAACGCATGGAAAACAGAGGTACCTTGGAACATTAAATGATGTCAGGTGTAAATGGGACAATACAGCAGTCAGGAGCATCTTTAGGAGGGTGTGCTTGAGAGCACTGATCCAGCTCTGCAACACTGACTACCTTCTAGATTAATGGAAATCCTGATTCTTAAATATGTCCTAACAGAGAAAATTTATCTGCAATCTCAAAGTCAGTTTCTCAATAAAACTCTCAGATGATAAGCTAGATAAAAACAGGACTCATGTTTTCCCTTCTCTAGCATGGGCTCCTCCTCACTTTGAAGGATGATTAAGTCTTGATGACTTAACCTGACTTCCCAGGTAGCACTAGTGGTAAAGAACCTGCCTGCCAATGCAGGAGATATAAGAGTCCTGGGTTTGATCCCTGGGTTGGGGAGAGCCCCTTGAGAAGAGTATGGCAATCCACTCTAGTATTCTTGCCTGGGAAATCCCTGGGACAGAGGAGCTGGGGGGTGGTGCTACAGTCCATAGGGTCACACAGTTGGGCACTACTGAAGCGACATAGCACACACGCAAATACACAAGTCTTGATGAGCACCAAAGCCTTAAAGTTGAAAGAAGATAAATTCATCTAACTTGAATACAACACACTAAGTTCAAACGTCTCTTACCTGCTGAGCCCAGATCAGTACAAGGACTTGTGAACCTTTCTTTCCTTAACTATATTTCCCTCCCAGCTCTGTTGCAAAACTTAGGGTGTGAGAAATTTGCAGATGGATCTGGACTAAATAGAGGAGGATACCCTGGAGAAGGAAATGGCAATCCACTCCAGTACTCTTGCCTGGAAAATCCCATGGACAGAGGAGCCTGGTAGGCTACAGTCCATGGGGTTGCAAAGAGTCGGACACGACTGAGAGATTTCACTTTCACTTTCATACAAAGTAAAAGTAGAAGCAACAATCTAAGATAATATGGTAATTGGAAAAAATGACCATACTTACCAAGACACATTCAATAGTATATTAAATAATAGGAGAAAACAAACTTACTGAAAATGTCAAGTTAACCATAAGATATGTAAAGGAATTTATGGCATATGACGAATCAGTTCCATGACTTACATTAGTGTTTTTTAAAAAGTTTGCATTTCTATTTATCAAGTTTCTGAATAATGAGTTTTACCCACATTGAGAACATCAGATCACAGGGCATCCATCAGCTCATTTTGAAGACATCCTTTTACACATAGAGCTCTGCAGAGTAAGCAGGGCTCCCTGTCCAATATGCCAGGGAGAAGCAGGTCATAACGCACACTTCATAAAGAGTACATTCATTCAAAGAGCCACACTCATTTTCACACATGGAATCTTTAAATGTCCTGACATTAAAAGGTTAAATCAAGATTCTCTTTACTTACTTTTTTGACATCAGGTTAACTATGCACACACGTGAGGAAAACAAAACGACACAACCCCATGGTTCTGATAACAAATATGAAGAAAAATGAAACTACATCTACTTCTGTGAAGTCTGACCAAGAGACTTAGTCCCAGAAAGAAATGTTTTCCAAAATATGTCCGAAGAGAAGTAACTACATCAATAATAATGATTTTAGAGGATATTGAACATTTACCATATACCAGCACTCAAGCAGATCATGTGCGGTTATCATCATCAGTTCAGTTCGGTCGCTCATTCGTGTCTGACTCTTTGTGACCCTATGAATCTCAGCACGTCAGGCCTCCCTGTCCATCACCAACTCCTGGACTTTACCCAAACTCATGCCCATTGAGTCAGTGATGCCATCCAAACATCTCATCCTCTGTTGTCCCCTTCTCCTCCTGCCCTCAATCTTTCCCAGCATCAGGATCTTTTCCAATGAATCAGCTCTTCCTATAAGGTGGCCAAAGTATTGGAGTTTCAGTTTCAACATCAGTCCTTCCAATGAACACCCAGGACTGATCTCCTTTGGGATGGACTTGTTGGATCGATCTCCTTGCAGTCCAACGGTCTCTCAAGAGTCTTCTCCAACACCACAGTTCAAAAGCATCAATTCTTCGGCACTCAGCTTTCTTTATAGTCCAACTCTCACATCCATACATGACCACTGGAAAAACCATAGCCTTGACTAGACAGACCTTTGTTGACAAAATAATGTCTCTGATTTTTAATATGCTATCTAGGTTGGTCATAACTTTCCTTCCAAGGAGTAAGCATCTTTTAATTTCATGGCTGCAATCACTATCTGCAGTGATTTTGGAGCACAGAAAAATAAAGTCTGACACTGTTTCCACTGTTTCCCCATCTATTTCCCATGAAGTGATGGGACCAGATGCCATGATTTTAGTTTTCTGAATGTTGAGCTTTAAGCCAACTTTTTCACTCTCCTCTTTCACTTTCATCAAGAGGCTCTTTAGTTCTTCACTTTCTTTCGTAAGAGTGGAGTCATCTGCATATCTGAGGTTATTGATATTTCTCTCAGCAATCTTGATTCCAGCTTGTGCTTCCTCCAGCCCAGCATTTCTCATGATGTACTCTGCATATAAGTTAAATAAGCAGGGTGACAATATACAGCCTTGATGTACTCCTTTTCCTATTTGGAACCAGTCTGTTGTTCCATGTCCAGTTCTAACTGTTGCT
>NW_011494706.1:119004-126367 GCF_000754665.1 Bison bison bison
GGCTTTGGCATAGTCAATAAATCAGAAACAGATTTATTTTAGTTTTTCTGGAACTCTCCTGCTTTGTCAATGATCCAGCAGATGTTGGCAATTTGATCTCTGGTTCCTCTGCCTTTACTAAAACCAGCTTGAACATCTGGAAGTTCATGGTTCACATATTGCTGAAGCCTGGCTTGGAGAATTTTAAGCATCACTCTACTAGCATGTGAGATGAGTGCAATTGTGCGGTAGTTTGAGCATTCTTTGGCATTGCCTTTCTTTGGGATTGGAAGGAAAACTGACTTTTCCAGTCCTGTGGCCACTGCCGAGTTTTCCAAATTTGTTGGCATATTGAGTACAGCACTTTCACAGCATCATGTTTCAGAATTTGAAATAGCTCAACTGGAATTCCATCACCTCCACTAGCTTTGTTTATAGTGATGCTTTCTAAGGCCCACTTGACTTCACAGTCCAGGATGTCTGGCTCTAGGTGAGTGATCACACCATTGTGTTATCTGGGTCATCAAGATCTTTTTTGTACAGTTCTTCTGTGTATTCTTGCCACCTCTTCTTAATATCTTCTGCTTCTGTTAGGTCCTTACCATTTCTGTCCTTTATTGAGCCCAAGATATGATCATATTTCTCCTCAAAAGTTTCATCAAGATTATTATGGCAATTTCACAAACTTAAAAAAATGGATTAAGTAAGTGTTAGTCACTCAGGGGTGTTTGACTCTTTGAGATCCCATGGACTATAGCCCGCCAGGCTCCTCTGTCCATGAAATTCTCTAAGTAAGAATACTGGAGTGGGTAACCATTCCCTTTTCCAGGAAAAAAAACAAAACAAAACTGATGGTCAGTGCAATTATTTCACTTGCCCAAGATCACTTTACTCCTAAGTAGCAATACCAGTGTTTAAATCCATATTCTTCTGATTCTGTGTCCTTGCATTTTGAGAGAAAGAAACACTCAGACACATAAATTTGACAGAAAAAAAACTGTTTCTATGGTTAGAACTTTCATGCATTGGAGAAGGAAATGGCAACCCACTCCAGTGTTCTTGCCTGGAGAATCCCAGGGAAGGAGCCTGGTGGGCTGCCGTCTATGGGGTCGCACAGAGTCGGACACGACTGAAGTGACTTAGCATAGCATAGCATAGCATGGTTAGAAAAATGAGGCTAGAATCATGTTCAATATAATGTTCAATATAACACTGTAGCATAGTTTTAGGTCAAAGAAGGGAGCTTTTTTGAGCATGAGAGTCTTTTATTTAGAATTTCCCAAACTATACCATTGGCAGTGGTTTACTTTGTCTTTATGGAAAACCTATCTTACCAACTTTTTGCCCACTTTTTTTTGTTTAAAACAACTTCTTATAGGCAGAAAATTAGCATACTTTGTTCACCATAACATGTAAGTCGGAATAAACTGCAGCATTCTGTTACAAATACCTAATAATAACATGAAGTTTATCATCGTTTATCATAAAATTAAGCTAATTTGAAGGAACCTAGATTCAAGTTGCATTCTCCTAACACATGGCATTCTTAACATTATTCTCTTTCCTAATTTACAAAGATTAGCATTAAAAGCCGGAGAAGGCAATGGCACCCCACTCCAGTACTCTTGCCTGGAAAATCCCGTGGACAGAGGAGCCTGGTGGGCTGCAGTCCATGGGGTCGCTAAGAGTCGGACACGACTGAGTGACTTCCATTTCACTTTTAACTTTCATGCATTGGAGAAGGAAATGGCACCCCACTCCAGTGTTCTTGCCTGGAGAATCCCAGGGACGGGGGAGCCTGGTGGGCTGCCGTCTATGGGGTCGCACAGAGTCGGACACGACTGAAGCGACTTAGCAGCAGCAGCAGCATTAAAAGCAGGTGAAAAAAATGCCACTTGTCCCTTTGTCTTTAGCACATTCATGGTGCAAAGCATCTTTGGGTTTTCACTTATAGATCAGGAGAACAAATCTCATATGCACAGTTGTATACAGAAACTATAGTTTTTCTGTGTGCAGATGACCTTCTATTCTGTCAGACCACTGCAGTGGTCCTACAATACAGTCAGGCACTTTCCAATAGTATTTTCCCAAAGGTCATACTCAAGTGTAACAAATACACCTGACATTTTCTACATTATTTGCATGTAATTTGCTTATGCCTAAACAGACTATGATTCTGAAGAGTACAAATCTAATTTAAATTTTCCTGAACTACCACAGTGAAATAATAACTGTGCTTTTTGAATTTTGACAGCAGTACAAAATTTTCATTAGATGTAAGTAGAATACACCAAACATGTAAGGAATGGAATATATTCTCAATGCAAACTAGAAGCAGGAGGCTTTTAGGTATAAAATATCAGGCACATTTGTTAAATTTAAGGTCATACCTAACAAGGGGCTTTAGAAATACCAAAAAATGATTCTCTTTGAGTGGGCTGGAAGAGGGTGAAGAGTACATATTTTTAAGAAGCCAGGAATGTTCCTCTATCTCAAACATAACCAATTAGAAAATAACTCCTTTGGGTAACATAAACTATTTAAAGCAAATAAGTATTTTAAAGGGAACCTACTGGGAGTTATCAGTTTATTAAACCTATGTGTGAAAAAGTTTAAGATAATGCTATCTAAGTACAAGTTTTTAAGGGAAAGGCAAAAACTTTCACTGAAGAACAGTCAAGGCCACTTTACCAAGAAAGGGAAGAGAGGAGACAAGGCTAAGAAATGAGAAAATATTTCTTCTACTTCCAGTTCTGCCCAGAACCAGTCCAAAATGCACCTAATGCAGGTAGACAAAGCAGCACATGAATTGGAGTTGTTTAAAACTGACATTTCAGATTACTCACTCTCCAAATCCACATGTTATTTTTGTTGGAAGATATTTAAATAATTAACAAAGCAAACACATCCTGTGGAAGATTCTAAATGTCACCAAAGAAACAAAATTAATAGATTTACAAGAGGTAGGCAAAATGGTTGCCGGGGAATAGGATAAGTGGCATAGGAAACATTGGCTAGTGGAGAAAATGACTTGGAATTTTCTTTACACAGTGACAAAACCTGGTTTTAGAAGATAATTAATGATTAAGTCTGGCTTGTTCTTTAAAGTAAAGCTTCTTCAAATATATACAGTCTCTTCTTGCAGTTACAGACTTGTAAGTCTGCAGGATTGTTAGGAAGAAAATAACAAAGCTATAAACATCCTGAATCTCTAGTACTTAGTACCAGGATGCCTAGATTTTCTCTTTTATTCCAAGCAACAGTCTTTTCTTCCAACCTATACACCATCATGAAACAGACTGAAAGGGATAAGATTAAGAATTAATAAAATCAGAGTATGGCCTGAGAGAAAACAGTCAAGAAAATAAAAAGATTGAGAATAACCTTTAGCATCCCAGTACCATGTATCAAAGGCCAAATTTCAAAGCCATGATACCAGTCAAGTGTTTTCCTGAAAATAAGACCTGGTGTGAGGAAACATACACACACTATTGCGGTGATCAGAACTAAAGGCAAAGCGGCCTAAAAGGCAGAAATAAGAAAGTAACAAGACCAGAAATGGCCTGATCTGTAGAAAATTGCTACCTGTGAGCCTCACTACAGGTGCTATGAATTACAAATCCAACCCATCTTCTTAGCTCTTTTCCCAAGGATCTCCTTTGCATGTCCTGCATACTAAGCTAAATTATTCACTGTTTTCTGAATATAATCCAATTTCTTCATCCTCTATAAAAGGAAAAACAAAGCCTAGATGACAGCATATCATTCACTACATTGTTTACTTGATATATTAAGCCCACTGTTGAGATCTACTACTCAGAAAAATATATTTCTTTCAAATTATTACTGCTCATTGACAATGTACCTGGTCACTCAAGAGCTCTGATAGAGATACACAACAAGATGAATATTGCTTTCATGCCTGCTAACACAACAACCATTCTCTAGCTCATGGATCAAAGAGTAATTTTGACTTTCAAGTCTTATTATTTAAGAAATATATTTGATAAGACTATAAATGTCATAGATAGTGATTCCTCTGATGGATGTGGGCAAAGTGAATTAAAAACCTTCTGGAAAGGAATCACTATTCTAGATGCCATTAAGAACATCTGTGATTCATGAAAAGAGGTCAAAATAGTACCACTAACAGGAGTTTAGAAGAAGTTGATTCCATGGATGATTTTGAGGGGTTCAAGACTTTAGTGAAGGAAGTAACTGCAGATATGGTGGAAATAGCAGGAGAACTAGAAGTGGAGCCTGAAAAAGGTGACTGAATTGCTGCAATCTCATGATATAACTGAAGAGATAAGTAGTTGATTCTTATGGATGAGCACAAGAGATGGAATCTTGAGATGGAATCTAGTCCTAGTGAAGGTGCTGTGAAGATTATTGAAATGGCAACTAAGGATTTAAAATATTACATAAATCAAAGTAGAGGCAGGATTTAAGAGGATTGACTTAAGTTTTGAAAGAAGTTCTACTGCAGGTAAAACGCTATCAAATAGCAGTGCATGCTACAGAGAAATTGATTGTGAAAGGAAGAGTCAGTCAATGCGTCAAACTTCATTATCATCTTACTGTAAGAAATTGTCAAGCCACCCCAAATTTTAGCAACAACCACCTTGATCAGTCAGAAGCTATCAACAACAAAGCAAGACTCTCTACCAGAAAAAAAAAAGATTATAACTCACTGAAGACTCAGATAATGGTTAAAATATTTTAGCAATTAAGTATTTTTAGTTAATATATGTACATTGTGTGTGTGTGTGTGTGTGTGTGTCTCCTAGCCATAATGCTGCTGCTGCTGCTGCTCAGTCACTCAGTCATGTATGACTTTGTGACGCTATGGGCTGCAGCCTGCCAGGCTCCTTTGTCCATGGAGATTCTCCAGGCAAGAATACTGGAGTGGGTTGTCATGCTCTTCTCCAGGGAATCCTCCTGACCCAGGGATCGAACCCAGGTCTCCTGCATTGCAGGCAGATTCTTTACAGCTGAGCAACCAGAGGAGCCCGGCCATAAAGCTACTGCATACTTAATAGACTATGCATGTGTGCTAAGTTGCTAAGTCTTGACTGACTCTTTGTGACCTCATGGACTATAGCCCACTAGACTCCTCTGTCCATAGAATTTTCCAGGCAATAATACTGGAGTGGGTTGCCATTTCCTTCTCCAGGGGATCCTGACCCAGGGATCAAACCCATGTCTCCTGTGTCTCCCACTCTGGAAGACGGATTCTTTACCACTGTGCCACCTGGGAAGCCCTTAATAGACTGTGCTGTGCTTAGTCACTTAGTCATGTCTGACTCTTTTTGACCCCATGGACTGTAGCCTGCCAGGCTCCTCTGTCCAAGGGGATTCTCCAGGCAAGAATACTGGAGTGCATTGCCATGCCCTCCTCCAGGGGATCTTCCCAACCCAGGGATCAAACCCAGGTCTCCCACATTACAGGTGGATTCTTTACCAGCTGAGACACCAGTGAAGCACAAGAATACTGGAGTGGGTAGCCTATCCCTTCCTCCAGAGGAAGTTTCTGACCCAAGAATTGGCCTGGGGTCTCCTGCATTACAGGAGGATTCCTTACCAACTGAGCTACCAGAGAAGCCTCCTTAATAGACTACTTAACTTTTATCTGCAGTGGAAAACCAAACATTTCTGTGACTTGCTTTATTGAGATACGCACTTTAATGCAGTGATCTGGAACCAACCCTGCAATATCTTTTGGATGCATTCCTAAATTTGTTCATATACTTAATATATCATATGATATGATATATTATATCATATGATGTGATAGAAAGATCTCATATCTAAAAGGGCTGCTTTTTATATTTATTATTATAGCTCTGAAACTAACTGACTTGGAAAGGTCACATAATTCTCTCACAAATATCTATTTATTTAACTACCTAATATGTAATATGATATAATATAAATATATATACAATGCCCCTCAGTATTCAAAGGGGATTGGTCCCAGAACCCATTGAAGACAGCAAAATCAGAGGATGCTCAATCCCACAGTCAGTCTGCCTTCCTCAGGTTCCTCTTCTGAAGTTTCAACACTGCCAACCTTAATCATAGTACACAGTTAAAGAATGTGGAATCTGCAGGTACGGAAGACTGACTATATTTGTTCTTCCTCCCTGGTTCCTAGCACAGAGCTCCTAATATAATACAATACATCAATATTTGGCTTTTGTCCAGACTACTGACACAGAGCTTCTAGGATTGTAAAGAGCAATATTGCATAGGAACCTGGAATGTTATGTCCATGAATCAAGGCAAATTGGAAGTGGTCAAACAGGAGATGGCAAGAGTGAACATCAACATTTTAGGAATCAGCAGACTAAAATGGACTGGAATGAGTGAATTTAACTCAGATAACCATTATATCTACTACTGTGGGCAAGAATCCCTGAGAAGAAATGGAGTAGCCATCATAGTCAACAAGAGAGTCCAAAATGAAGTTCTAGGATGCAGTCTCAAAAATGACAGAATGATCTCTGTTCATTTTCAAGGCAAACCATTCAATATCACAGAAATCTAAGTCTATGCCCCACCAGTAACGCTGAAGAAGCTGAAGTTGAACGGTTCTATGAAGACCTACAAGACCTTTTAGAACTAACATGCAAAAAAGATGTCCTTTTCATTATAGGGGACTAGAATGCAAAAGTACGAAGTCAAGAAACACCTGGAGTAACAGACAAATTTGGCCTTGGAGTACAGAGTGAAGCACCACAAAGGCTAACAGAGTTCTGCCAAGAGAATGCACTGGTCATAGCAAACATTCTCTTCCAACAACACAAGAGAAGACTCTACACATGGACATCACCAGATGGTCAACACCAAAATCAGATTGATTATATTCTTTGCAGCCAAAGATGGAGAAGCTCTATACAGTCAGCAAAAACAAGACTGGGAGCTGACTGTGGCTTAGATCACGAATGCCTTATTGCCAAATTCAAACTTAAATCAAAGAAAGTAGGGAAAACCACTAGACTATTCAGGTATGACCTAAATAAAATCTCTTACGATTATACAATGTAATTGAGAAATAGATTTAAGGGACTATAGATCTGATAGACAGTGCCTGATGAACTATGGATGGAGGTTCATGACATTGTATAAGAGACAGGGATCAAGACCATCCCCAAGAAAAAGAAATGCAAAAAAGCAAAATGGCTCTTTGAGGAGGACTTACAGATAGCTGAGAAAAGAAGAGAAGCTAAAGGCAAAAGAGAAAAGAAAAGATTATACCCATTTGAATGCAGAGTTTCAAAGAATAGCAAGGAGAGATAAGAAAGCCTTCCTCAGTGATCAATGCAAAGAAATAGAGGGAAACAATAGAATGAGACAGAATCGAGATCTCTTCAAGAACATT
>NW_011494706.1:126467-131551 GCF_000754665.1 Bison bison bison
TATTTCAAATCCTAAAAGATGATGCTGTGAAAGTGCTGCACTCAATATGCCAACAAATTTGGAAAACTCAGCAGTGGCCACAGGACTGGAAAAGGCCAGTTTTCCTTCCAATCCCAAAGAAAGGCAATGCCAAAGAATGCTCAAACTATCACACAATTGCACTCATCTCACACGCTAGTAAAGGAATGCTCAAAATTATCCAAGTCGGGCTTCAACAGTACATGAACCATGAACTTCCAGATGTTCAAGGTGGTTTTAGAAAAGGCAGAGGAACCAATCAGAGATCAAATTGCCAATATCTGCTGGATCATTAAAAAAGCAAGAGAGTTCCAGAAAAACATCTATTTCTGATTTATTGACTATGCCAAAGCCTTTGACTGTGTGGATCACAATAAACTATGGAAAATTCAAGAGATGGGAATACCAGACCACCTGACCTGCCTCTTGAGAAATCTGTATGCAGGTCAGGAAGCAACAGTTAGAACTGGACATGGAACAACACACTGGTTCCAAATAGGAAAAAGAGTACGCCAAGGCTGTATACTGTCACCTTGCTTATTTAACTTATATGCAGAGTACATCATAAGAAACACTGGGCTGGAGAAAGCACATGCTGGAATCAAGACTGCTGGGAGAAATATCAATAATCTCAGGTATGTAGATGACACCACCCTATGGCAGAAAGCAAAGAAGAATTAACGAGCCTTCTGATGAAAGTGAAAGAGGAGAGTGAAAAAGTTGGCTTAAAGCTCAGCATTCAGAAAACTAAGATCATGGCATCCGGTCCCATCATTTCATGGCAAATAGATGGGGAAACAGTGGAAACAGTGACAGACTTTATTTTCTTGGGCTCCAAAATCACTGCACATGGTGACTGCAGCCATGAAATTAAAAGATGCTTACTCCTTGGAAAAAAAGTTATGACCAACCTAGATATCATATTAAAATTCAGAAACATTACTCTGCCGACAAAGGTCTGTATAGTCAAACTATGTTTTTTCCAGTAGTCATGTATGGATGTGAGAGTTGGACTATAAAGAAAGCTGAGCACCGAAGAATTGATGCTTTTGAACTGTGGTGTTGGAGAAGACTCTTGAGTGTCCCTTGGACTGCAAGGAGATCCAATCACTCCATCCTAAAGGAGATCAGTCCTGGGTGTTCATTGGAAGGACTGATGGTGAAGCTGAAACTCCAATACTTCTGCCACCTGATGGGAAGAGCTGACTCATTGGAAAAGACCCTGATGCTGGGAAAGATTGAAGGCAGGTTGAGAAGGGGACGACAGAGGATGAGATGGTTGGATGGCATCACAGACTCAATGGACATGAGTTTGGATAAACTCTGGGAGCTGATGATGGACAGGGAGGCCTGGTATGCTGCAGTCCATGGGGTCGCAAAGAGTTGGACAGTCCTGACCGACTAAACTGAACTGAACTGGGGACCTTTACAATTTCTTGAGTGATAAGAGAGCTAGGGGTGTCTTTTATTATTTACACCAATCCTTATTGATTGTACTAGAGTTTAAGTTAAGGAAGTGACTCCAGGTCGATCGGAGATGGTAAACAGAAAAGCCAACCATGTGCACATGCTTCCCGGGTTACAACTTTCAGCTCTAGCTCTGAGTCCTCCCAGGAGGGAAGGGAAGCTAGAGACAGAGTTTGATTACCAATGGTCAGTCATTAATCAATTATTCTTGCATATTGGAAACTCCATAAAAACTCTAAATTATGGGTTTCAGAGAGCTATGAGGTTGGTAAACACATGGAGGTTCTGGGGGACAGGATGGGAGCTCTGCACCCCTTCTCACTGTGTCCTTGTCCTATGCTGTCTTCTATTGGGCAGTTCCTGAGTTATATCCTTTTTCCTGCTGTTGTTTGTCACTCAGTCATGTCCAGCCCTTTTGGGAGCACATGGACAGTAGCCCACTGGGCTCCCCTGTCTATGCCTTTTTAGTAAGCTGGTAATAGTAAATATGGGTTTCCCTGTGATTCAATGGTAAAGAGTCCACCTGCCAATCCTTGGGTTCAATCCCCGAGTTGGGGAGATTCCCTGGAGAAGGAAATGACAACCATTCCAGTATTTTTGCCTGAAGAATCTCATAGACAGAGGAGCCTGGTGGGCTACAGTCCAGGGGGTTGCAGAGAGTTCAACATGACCAGCTGCTAAACAAAAATAACAAACAAGAGTAAGCAAAGCACTTTCCTAAGCTCTGTGAACCATTCTAGTAAATAACTGAACCTAAGGAGGGTATTGTGGGAACTCCCCATTCATACTCTATTGATCAGCAGTACAGGTAACATGGGACTTCCCTGGTGGTCCAGTGGTTAAGGCTCCACACTGCCAATGAAGGGGGCACAGGTTCAATCCCTAGTCAGGGAACTAAGATCCCACAGGCCACACAGCCAAAAACTAAAAAAAAGATAAAGTACTGGAGACAATCTGGGAGGGGGGCAGCTAGGTCGCAACCTTAGTCTTGAAGGACTGAGTCCTTAACAATGCAGTTTCCACTAAGTCCAGGTAGTTAGTGTCAGAATTGCACTGTATCAAAAACCTACACATTTTGTGTCAGAAGTGTTGAGTACAGAAAAAGCTTTTCTTTCGCTGATATAAAGGGGACGGACAGCAAAGTCTGTAAGAAGAGCTCTAGACACTAGTACCAGCTCTGTTACTGACCATCTTTCTGAGTAGTTCAATTTACCTCTCTGAACCTCAGTTTGCTCATCTATAAAATGAGGGATTGAATTAGTCTCTTAAGACTGTCCTAGTTGAAGTATCCAGAAGGTTTTCTGATAGCTTCAGGTCACAACAATCCTTTTCTAGCACTAATGTTCTGTTAATAGAAAATTTCCCTCATGGATTATGAGGGAGCTGGTTTAGCACTTCTTTTCTTACAAAAGATGCTGACAGCAGATATTTTCAACTGAAGCTATCTCATTAGCAGTGGCAGCTCCAGGTGTTACCTTCATATCAATAACTCTTACAATGATCTCTTGTATTCTGAGAATTCACTTCTTTGACTATTGCATAATGATTTTACAATTTTCCTCAGTCACTACCAAGCCTCTTGACAAAGTACTTAATTCTCTGAAACATATCTACACCATCTTCCTAATTCTACCAGGAATATATTTTGGTTTGGTTTGGTTTGCAAATGCTTTCCTATAATCAGATGCATTTTACCTAAACATGTGTGTATGCTACCTAGCATTTTTTTCTTGAATCACTTGGGGAAATAATCTGTAAAACATGAGATTTTTTGCTCATTGAAATTTATAACCTTAGATTATATGGCTTGGAGGAACAGACTTCCTATCTTAGTAACTTTAGCTATGACTGACTGTTCATCTGATGTCACACAGTCCATGCATTTTCCCCACTCTGTGTTTTCTGGACTGGCTATTTCTTCCATTCAAAATGCTCTCTTCTTTTCTCTTCACCACCAGTGCACCCTTACCACATTTAGTGCATCTCCGTATCCCTGGGACCTGATGTAATACCTTATGCACAAAATGTTTGAAATGAATTTAACTTCTTTCATACAGTTACCAATATAAGCAAGCCCACAAATAGCACTAAATGAAAAGTTTCTGATATTAGTGATAGTAACCACACCATGAATGAATACAACCCCCTGTCTGAAGAAATAATAAATTTTCAAAGTCTGATTTAGATTAAATCTTGATGAAAAAAATGAAACAATTAGACCTGGATGATATGGGCACCAAGAAACAATCCTTCACCAATTCAGACACATCTGATCAAATACATGTTAATCTCAACAAAGGACTTTCATACCAAAAATAAAAATAATAATTATGACAAAAACAAATTAAGAGAAAAAATTGAAAATAAGATTTCAACTAATAATAGTACTTCTGTGACTAGTGTGCCCCTTCTTCACCTGATAATTTATCAATTAAACATATTAAATTGATTAAGATAAAATATACATAAATAAAATGCAGATCCTATTTCATAAAGATTTCTAGTACCTCAGCACCTTGAGGATATATTTGTGTAGTACACCAAGACAAAAATTGCAGTGAATTACATTTAAATGTAAATGTCTCTTAAAATGCTGCTGCTAAGTCTCTTCAGTCATGTCCGACTCTGTGAGACCCCATAGACGGCAGCCCACCAGGCTCCCCCGTCCCTGGGATTCTCCAGGCAAGAACACTGGAGTGGGTTGCCATTTCCTTCTCCAATGCATGAAAATGAAAAGTGAAAGTGAAGTTGCTCAGTCGTGTCCAACTCTTAGCGACCCCATGGACTGTAGCCCACCAGGCTCCTCCGTCCATGGAATTTTCCAGGCAAGAATATTGGAGTAGGTAGCCATTCACTTCTCCAGGGGATCTTCCTGACTCAGGGATTGAACCTGAGTCTCCCGCGTTGCAGGCAGATTCTTTACTGTCTGAGCCACCACAGAAGCCCCAAATATCATGGTAAGTTAAGTAAAGCAGAGATAAACCTAGGAAGGTGAATAAAAATGAGGGAAGGAAAGATCTGTGAGAATAAGACAGATATGATACTACCTGTTCCTGCTCCTGCTAAGTCACTTCAGTCGTGTCCGACTCTGTGCGACCCCATAGACGGCAGCCCACTAGGGTCCCCCGTCCCTGGGATTCTCCAGGCAGTCCCAAGCAATTATTCTATGGGACCACTTTATTATTTTTTTTTTCACAATAAATGCATTTTATTTATTTTATTTTATTTTATTTTTAAACTTTACAATATTGTATTGGTTTTGCCAAATATCGAAATGAATCCGCCACAGGTATACATGTGTTCCCCATCCTGAACCCTCCTCCCTCCTCCCTCCCCATACCATCCCTCTGGGTCGTCCCAGTGCACCAGCCCCAAGCATCCAGTATCGTGCATCGAACCTGGACTGGCGACTCGTTCCATATATGATATTATACGTATTTCAATGCCATTCTCCCAAATCATCCCACCCTCTCCCCCTCCCACAGAGTCCAAAAGACTGTCTATACATCAGTGTCTCTTTTGCTGTCTCGTACACAGGGTTATTGTTACCATCTTTCTAAATTCCATATATATGCGTTAGTATACTGTATTAGTGTTTT
>NW_011494706.1:131651-132178 GCF_000754665.1 Bison bison bison
CTTCACCTGATAATTTATCAATTAAACATATTAAATTGATTAAGATAAAATATACATAAATAAAATGCAGATCCTATTTCATAAAGATTTCTAGTACCTCAGCACCTTGAGGATATATTTGTGTAGTACACCAAGACAAAAATTGCAGTGAATTACATTTAAATGTAAATGTCTCTTAAAATGTTGCTGCTGCTAAGTCACTTCAGTCATGTCCGACTCTATGTGACCCCATAGACAGCAGCCCACCAGGCTCCCCCGTCCCTGGAATTTTCCAGGCAAGAATATTGGAGTAGGTAGCCATTCACTTCTCCAGGGGATCTTCCTGACTCAGGGATTGATTCTCCAGGCAAGAACACTGGAGCGGGTTGCCATTTCCTTCTCCAATGCATGAAAGTGAAAAGTGAAAGTGAAGTCGCTCAGACGTAGCGACTCCTAGTGACCCCATGGACTGTAGCCCACCAGGCTCCTCCGTCCATGGAATTTTCCAGGCAAGAATATTGGAGTAGGTAGCCATTCACTTCTCCAGG
>NW_011494706.1:132278-133036 GCF_000754665.1 Bison bison bison
ATAACCCTTACTTATACTGTAGGAAGCTATACAGATGATCCAATTCCCCACCTTTCTTAGCTGCTTCCTTAACATCCTGTACTCATCACATTGAATGGAAGTTCTCCATTGATCCTGCAGTGTTCAGTGAGCAACGTGGAAGCAGGGGCTGGGTTCTCTCTCTAACATCCCAGGACCTGGTCCCATTTGTGCCTCACTGTAAATGTTCAATATCTGATTGCTGAATGAATGAGTCTTAAACCTTAGAAAAAGAGCAAGAGATGCAAGGAAATTATCATTGGAAAAGACACATAGTACACTGTTTATCAATTTTTGTCTCTAAATAGAAGGCAGCTGATAGAAACATTATCTATTAAACAGGTATTACATGCCAGGGAAATACATATAACATCTCAGGCATTTTGAAGTAATTATTCTTAGTCCCATTTCAGAGATGAAACATACAGCAAATTTTACAGGAAAGAAATGGAAGAGTTGGAATTTGAATCTAGGTCTCTGTGACACCAGAGTTCCTATTCTCTTCCCAAGACTGGGAAGATTTAGCCTGCTCTAGCTTTGTTCTATTTTAGGACTTAGCC
Organism: Bison bison bison; assembly: GCF_000754665.1. Taxonomy (NCBI): domain Eukaryota; kingdom Metazoa; phylum Chordata; class Mammalia; order Artiodactyla; family Bovidae; genus Bison; species Bison bison. The sequence goes on from NW_011494706.1 coordinate 132,857, forward strand.
ATGCACACCAGGTCCATAAAACCCTGGCAGCAGTGGTAGGGAAAAGTCAGGACTGCTCTGTCACTAAGTTGCCTTAGAAAAATCACATTTCAGCTGGAGCTGCCTGCCCCAAGAGGGCTTGGCTCTAAGATATCCCTTGAAATACTGGTCTTCATTTCTAGGTCAACTGTTCCTGATGAG
>NW_011494706.1:133136-148701 GCF_000754665.1 Bison bison bison
TTTGCTTTTATTTCCAATATTCTGGGAGGTGGATCATAGAGGATCCTGCTGTGATGTATGTCGGAGAGTGTTTTGCCTATGTTTTCCTCTAGGAGTTTTATAGTTTCTGGTCTTACATTTAGATCTTTAATCCATTTTGAGTTTATTTTTGTGTATGGTGTTAGAAAGTGCTCTAGTTTCATTCTTTTACAAGTGGCTGACCAGTTTTCCCAGCACCACTTGTTAAACAGATTGTCTTTAATCCATTGTATATTCTTGCCTCCTTTGTCAAAGATAAGTTGTCCATATGTGCATGGATTTATCTCTGGGCTTTCTATTTTGTTCCATTGATCTATATTTCTGTCTTATACCATGTTCATGGATTGGAAGAATCAACATAGTGAAAATGAGTGTACTACCCAAAGCAATTTATAGATTCAATGCAATCCCTATCAAGCTACCAACAGTATTCTTCACAGAGCTAGAACAAATAATTTCACAATTTGTATGGAAATACAAAAAACCTCGAATAGCCAAAGCTATCTTGAGAAAGAAGAATGGAACTGGAGGAATCAACCTACCTGACTTCAGGCTCTACTACAAAGCCACAGTCATCAAGACAGTATGGGACCACTTTAAATAAGCAAAATGACAATAATAAGGAAAAAAATATGTATGTATCATGAGTAGCTCATGTGCATGCCACAAACCTGGAGGCAGTAGTGACGATCTGAAGTTGCAAATGGCAGAATTAACAATTAGTACAAAGTGACCCATTACCCAGCAGGAGGCCCTATGGGACCTATAGGGGTCTACGATTTGGCAGAGAACAGCAGAGTGAGAGCAGTGAGAGATGGTGATAACTTCCTCTGAAGTGGTTGTTCGTGAACACAGCAGTGTTGCCCATTGGTGCAAGCAGCACCAATGCAAGTTTCAGTAAACAACAACTAGAGGAAATTAAAATGTAACTGGAGAAAAAATATGCTGTAAACACAGAGACTGTATGTGGGAAATTCCCACAGACTTCCAGATATACTCCAGAATTGAGGAGAATACGCCATAGAGGCAAAAGAGCAAAGTGCAAGATCCTAAGCAGAAAACAAGAAAAGGAAAAATATCCCTACTCTGGGGAGAAACGCAAATTTACAGATTGGCGATTAGACCAAGCAGCCAGTGGTGGGGTACGTTGAACCTTTGGACTAACTGCCAGCATAACTTTCTATTGTGTCCACAAACTGATGAGTCCTACTGACCTTTGAGCTGCTAAACAACACCATTAGAAATTTAAGAAACAGGAAATCACCTTCTTTAGAATGTGCTTTGAAATAAGGATGAGTTTCTTCCTCAACAGATTTTCACAGTTTTCTCCAGTTCCATAACACTTCAACTCATTCCATAAATCTCTATCTATTATGGATTCGTTCTTGGGCCAACTGTTTGGCACTATAATCTAAGCACATTATTATGTAATATGTTGAATTGAGAGGACATTTTATCAATTCTTTTTATATGAATAAGTTTCAAATAAGCCTTGATTAATTTATAGCCTAGAAATGCATGGTTTTGTTATCAATAAACAAATATCATTTTCATAGCTAAATCTCTTTGCTTTGCTTGTTCTAAATTAAACATATTTAAGTTCACTTTAAATATGAGGTCTTGTTTCTTTGGAAACCGAGGATGGGGAGAAAGGTTTATCTCTTCTCTTCTCTATTTCACAGTTATGAGATGGGCTCCATATGGCCTGGAGCTTGTGTCAGACTTCACATTCTAATACCTTGATCATCTGGTTTTGTGCTATCAAAGTTCTTTTCCTCTCTGGGGAATTTCATGTTTGTTGCTGGCATCTGTCCCCTCAATTTCTCTGTAAATGTCTTAACAAATAATTTATCTAATACCTGCCATCCCTATTAACAAATTAGCACTCTCTTTGGTCTGCCATTTCTCAAATGAACTTCCAAATATCTTTCCATTAAAAATCTATACAGTTTCAGACTTCCCTGGTGGTACAGTGGATAGAAATCTGCCTGCCAATGAAGGGGACATGGGTTCCATCCCTGATCTGGGAAGATTCCACGTGCCACAGGGTAACTAAAGCCTATTTGCCTAGAGCCTGTGCTCCACAACAAGAGAAGCCATCACAATGAGTTGCCTCTGCACTCTAACGAAGAATACCTCCCACTCGCTGCAACTCGAGAAAGCCTGGGCACAGCAATGAAGACCCAGCACAGTCACAAATAAGTAATTTTTTTTTAATCTATACAGTCTCTATATTCATAATCCCATAACGTTATACTTAAATGGAATCCAACTGATACACTTACTCTTTAAAGAATCAAGAATTCTAACATAATAACTTTAGGAAATTCTACCGTTATCAATCCAGTTAAATGCAGCATGAAGGATTTCTGCAAAAATTGCCCTTCATAATCATCCTCTTAGTTTCTTAGGTCTTAACACCAAGTTAGGAAGAATAAAGTACACCTATAAACCTACGGTTCTCTGTTGTCAAGAGATCTCTGATCTGTCAGACAGGAGGCCACAGGTGGCTGGTTCTCTTGTAACCTGTAGCATTCGTTCAGAGAATACTTAAATTAGATTCTTGAAATAAAATACAGGCATCCAATATTTATCATTAATCTGCTCATTAATATATTAAATTTATAACAGGGTTAGTTTTTCTGCATTGGCCCATATTCTTCAGAATGACAAGTAAACTTATATTTTGTTCAGAATCATTTTTTCTCATTAATCACTTTAGTTGGCTTTTTCTAGTTATTGATAAATAATGAGATTTGAAACAACAGAGTATAAAACTATAGGTCTCACCCCTAAGTTTTCTTCTGCCCTTAAATTCAGTATCATGAAGTATCAGATTTATTTAAAGAGCTATTTTACCCATTTAAGCATTTAGTCAATATGTCATAGTATTGACTATGACAATATGTCGTATTAGTCAATACAGCCAAGCTCTACACAGATCAATAAGTACCCCTTGAAATATTGAGTCCTGAGCTATCACTTCCTTTCTTTTCTAGTAATATAAATGGATACATTCAGAATTTTCTTTATATATCCATGTATTTCCTTGTACTTAGGCAAAGCAATATTTTAAAGAAGTGTATTCCAATATTATACAAACACAAGGAACTTTTTATCCAAAGGGTCTTTTATAACATTTTTTTCTTAACTAAAATTAAAATCACAATTTTATAGGTGTGAACTTATTTGAGTGGATCATTATGCAAATGACCTCAGTTTTTTGCAACTCTCTTTAGGTCACACAACCCAAGTAAGGTACAGAGAGAGCTCCAGAACTCTATTTTTCGCTCTGAAAGAATATCGTGAACAAAACTTAAACAGTGTTTTTTAAGATAGTTCCATTATAGCACACAATAGCTACCTAGGATAACACACATCTTCAGAACAGAAAAGAATAATTCTTTTTGGTTATTCAATCTATAATAGTCTTTTTTAAAGGTTGTATGTAAAGTATAACAGCAACTCCTTTGAAGTGTTAATACCTAATAAAACTTTACATATTTTCAAACTAAGATATCTGTGACAATGATCACTGTGGCTAAATTGTTAAATTGTTTAGAAAAACATCTAAGACTGTGCCTGCAACTCTAGATCTTAGCCCTAGAGCTTGCTTAGTTTACACAGTCAAACAGCATAGACAATTTTTGAGTCTAAGAAGTGAACGGAAACAAGAGTGGGAGGCAATGAGTGACAAAGGAGAGATTAAATGAAAATATGTGTTCTTGACTAGGGTTCAATTAATTAATTTATTGGAAGCCATTTAAAACTTAAAACTGGACTTCAAAATACCCATAAAAGATCTATGGTTGTCTACACAAGACCTTCATATCTTTATATATGCTATCCTTTTGGGGGACTACACAATTTCCCTAACCCTTCTTTACTTGAATAACCCTTACTTATACTGTAGGAAGCTATACAGATGATCCAATTCCCCACCTTTCTTAGCTGCTTCCTTAACATCCTGTACTCATCACATTGAATGGAAGTTCTCCATTGATCCTGCAGTGTTCAGTGAGCAACGTGGAAGCAGGGGCTGGGTTCTCTCTCTAACATCCCAGGACCTGGTCCCATTTGTGCCTCACTGTAAATGTTCAATATCTGATTGCTGAATGAATGAGTCTTAAACCTTAGAAAAAGAGCAAGAGATGCAAGGAAATTATCATTGGAAAAGACACATAGTACACTGTTTATCAATTTTTGTCTCTAAATAGATATTTGGCAAAACTAATACAATTATGTAAAGTTTAAAAATAAAATAAAATAAAATAAAAAAAAAGAAGGCAGCTGATAGAAACATTATCTATTAAACAGGTATTACATGCCAGGGAAATACATATAACATCTCAGGCATTTTGAAGTAATTATTCTTAGTCCCATTTCAGAGATGAAACATACAGCAAATTTTACAGGAAAGAAATGGAAGAGTTGGAATTTGAATCTAGGTCTCTGTGACACCAGAGTTCCTATTCTCTTCCCAAGACTGGGAAGATTTAGCCTGCTCTAGCTTTGTTCTATTTTAGGACTTAGCCATGCACACCAGGTCCATAAAACCCTGGCAGCAGTGGTAGGGAAAAGTCAGGACTGCTCTGTCACTAAGTTGCCTTAGAAAAATCACATTTCAGCTGGAGCTGCCTGCCCCAAGAGGGCTTGGCTCTAAGATATCCCTTGAAATACTGGTCTTCATTTCTAGGTCAACTGTTCCTGATGAGTATGTGTTCATACCTCATCAGAGTGATGCAGGGAATCTCATTACTTGCATCCCTTCTGTGATAGGCCTCCAGAGAGCATGATTTACTCTTTGGTGCATGCTGCTGGCTGTCAGCATGATTCACCCAAAATTGACATGAGCCTGCTTCATTAATGCAGTTTATCTGCTGACCGGCTTCTCCTGGGCTACTATTTTTGTGGTACCCGGAGCCCTGGATTTCTATAGGGTGAGGTGACGTCCTTTTCTAACTCCAAGCCCCAGACCTTCGGTTGTTCCCCATCTGAGTGCACCCTTGTTTCTTAATAAAGATTAATTTATAAAAATAAACTTTCTTTTTAAATATGATACATTTTCCGAACATAATATATAGCTACGGTCCATAGAGTGGCATAACAGCAATGCTTTCAGGAAACGAAGTCACTTTTAGAGACACAGAGTGACCCAGTGGAGTCAAGAAATCTCCCACACACTCGTGTGTTTTAAGCAAGCCACAAAATCTCACCAATCTTCAGTTTTCCCACCTGAAATATAAAAAATATTAAGAACTGCCTTGCAGAACTGTAGCAAGGACTGAACTGAGTATTAGTGTGTGTGTGTATGTGTGTATGTGTATACCAAGAACTCAGGTTAGAGTTGCATCTTACAATAAAATAATGGCATGATTCATGTTTTCACCATAGATTTATACCTCCTTGAAAAAATTATCTTTTAAATTTACTTACAACCCCAATACCATATTTAGTTTGCAAACTCAAATAGATGTTACAAGCCCAATACTGTATTTTGCAAACACATCCTTACTCTGTCACATGAATCCAGCTTTCTGAACTATAGCTCTCTTTAATTTCTTTATCAGTTAGTAAAGTATTGATAATATTGATCTTCTTATTTTATCCTCCAATAGTGGACTTCTCTAGTCTTTTGGAGATATTCAATGCTTAATCATCATTAGCCATAAAATAATTCTGGGACATTTACCAAACATAACCATTTCCAAGTACTACTATCTCCCTGCATCTACTACTACTATCAATGATAATAATAATATTAATAATGATAATAATAATAGCACTTTAAATAAATATAGATCATTTGTTCTTTGCCAAACAGTGCTGTAATCCCTTTGTATTTACTCAGCTAATTATCACACATGCATGCACATACCTAAAAACTATATTGCACAGAATTCTTTTTATCCCAAATTTATACATGAAAGCGTGAAGCTTAAAGTAGTTACGTAGCTTGTGTGTGTGCACACACTCAGTTGCTTCAGTCATGTCTGATTCTTTGCAACCCTATTAACTGTAGCCCACTAGGCTCCTCTGTCCATGGGATTCTTCAAGCAAGAATACTGGAGTGGGTTGCCATGCCCTCATCCAGGGGATCTTCCCAACTCATAGATCGAACCCACATGTTTTGCATCTTCTGCATTGCATGTGGATTCTTTACTCACCAAGCCACCAGGGAAGCCCAGTTAGGTAGCTTAGCCAAGGTGCTAGAGCTACTAACTAAAGAACCTGGATTAGAAACCCTGGTATTCAGCTCTAGAACCAAGGCTCTTGTGGTACAGATGTTTGCCTGATGATACACTTTTAAACTTTCATTTTATTTTTTTATTGACATATATTTGATTTACAATATTATATTAGTTTCAGGTGTAAACATAGTGATTCAATGCTTTTATAGATTATACTCCATTTAAAGTTATTAAAAACAGAACCCACACTCTTAACTTCCATGCTGTAATGCTTCTCATGCTATATAGCTTCTTCATGCTATACAGTGAAGAACTGACTCATTTAAAAGACCCTGATGCTGGGCAAGATTGAAGGTGGGAGGAGAAGGGGATGACAGAGGATGAGATGCTTGATGGCATCACCGACTCAATGGACATGAGTTTGGGTAAGCTCCAGGAGTTGGTGATGGACAAGGAGGCCTGGCGTGCTGCAGTTCATGGGGTCACAAAGAGTTGGACATGACTGAGTGACTGAAATGTACTGATACAGCTTCTCTAACTTGAAAAACACCACGTGAGAAACTGTACCTATCTTTCCTAGATAAATATACAACCTCTATATACACTTGCATTTTTAAAAATATATCTGAAATATTGTCTCCATAGTGGCCTCCAATTTAGGAAGATTACTAGAGGATGTATCATCAAATTATATTTGAAAACATAATGCTATTGTTAGCATTTATTTAGTTTAAAAGCCTATATCTGAACTGTAACGGTTTATGTTACTAATACCTGCTTCTTTTTATTCTGGGCTGTCTCTTTTAAATATCTTTTGCTTTTATTTATCATGCATTCCTTTTTTAGAATCAATTTGTTTCCCTTTTATTAGGCTTAAAATAATTATATTCAAATTGGCAGTGGTATTTCAACACGACATGTGAAAATAGAACAGTAATGCGTAATAATTATTGAGAATTCATTTTGTGTCAGCAACTGTGTTGGGATGTTTTTCCAGATACCATCTCCCTTTGTAGAAACTTTGAGAGGTAGAGTTTATTTCAGTGTCTTCACATGAGGATATATAACTTGACAAAGGAAATCCTGATGCCAAGTGATGAAGATGCAAACCCAGGTCTGTCTGATGCAAAATTCATATTTTTCACTCTACCACCTTGTCTCTTCTCTGAATAGCACATGGGAAAGAAAAGATGCTGGGGCCGGGAAGAGTAATGCGGAAAGAGATGGAAGAGGGGACTGTGGGACATGAAAGGTACAAAATCCTCAAAGTTGGAAAATGAGAAAAGACTCCTCATGTAACCCACAGAGTGAGCACATCATGTTAAACTACCAGGTCACCTCTATGAAACAAGGTGATGCTTGGCTTTGGTTCTCACTGTTTAGTTCTCCAAAATACAAAACCTCTTTTATTAATTGTCTCAACCATTCTAGCATTGGTTTAGCTGTATAGAGATTAGAAAGCAATTGGACGAGATGATTTAGAATTTCTCTTTCAAGCTCTTTTCTAGAGGCAATGGAGTGTTTACATTTTTTATTTCTTTGGTCCTTAAACCCTCTCTTCAAAAATGGTGAAAGAATTAAGATTTACCCAATAACTTTATGATAGAGCCATACCAAACCAATTTTTTTTTCTCAATAGGACTATTTTCCTGAACCGAACTTATCTAAAACATTAGAGCTATTCAAAATAAGTCCTAGAATGACCTCAGAAATCATCACAAAATCGCTCCTTCACTGCAGAAAAGAGCTTCATTAAGAACTCCAGGAATATAAATAGCCATTCTGTTTTTAAAGGGCTTAATGGGAGGTAATTATACGACCTTCCAAAGTCTCTCATTCCAGTGCTCGGAAACATTTCTCTAAAACTGATGAAAAGCACCAGTATTTTAATTCTCTTTGGCAAATATAGGAGAGCCCCTGAAGCCAAACTCTATTGGCAATCAGAAAAGTGCTTTTAGAAAGCTCGGGCACATACCTGTCCAAGAAAGCTTCAGTGGCCAAAGACAGCTGGGTACTTAATATGATACAACTCGTATGGTCTTCTCCACATGACAGTACTACAATAACTTTCCCAATTTTTTAAATATTTCACATAGAAATCAAACTGTTTATTTAAGCAACACAATACACACAAAAATAGTATGTGTTATGCATTTAACGTAGTTGTACAGAAAAAATTTTGCCATTATAATAGGGATTTAAAATATGCACATCATTAGAGCTGACTGGCACGTATCAGTGACATGCCTGGCTTGACTTTGTCCACAGACCAGGGATCTGTGCTCTTTGAGGGATCTCTTGTTAAAGAGCATGACGAAAATTCAGGGAGATGGGAACATAATAGATAGATCACACTGCATCAAAAGTGCCATCATCTTGGGTGTACCTAACACACTGAATATTGATCTCGAGATTACAAAGCAATTCCAGAGGGGTGCACATACTGAAAGTTGTTACAGGCCGGAACTCCACGGCAAACAGGAGAAAATACACTCCTGTCCCCATCCCCTTGTATTAAAGAAGAGAATTCTGCTGTGATGCAGGTTCTAGGTACTTCAAGAATCAAAATGTTGTTCACATTGCTTTTCTATAGGTTTATGTTATGTGAAAGACCCTGTTTTACCACTGACTTCCATTTCAAAGAGAACATTTGCTTTTTTTTAACGAGGCTATTGGGCAGCCTAAAAAGTGAAGTAAATTGATTTAATGGTCAATTGAAATGGTGAAAGATGAATTTAAATAAGATTAAAGGGAAAGAAAAGGAGGAAAAGAAAGGACTTGGATATGTTGGCAGAAATGATGAATGAGAAGGAGTTTACACAGGAATCTTTCTGTTAGACAATTTAGACAACTGTTGGTACCATTAAAAGAAATCTAGAGGTTACAAAAAGTATTCCGTTGGGTTAGTTAAGTTCATTCTTATATAAACTTGTGTAAGTTCAACTTGGTTTTGAACATAGGTGTGAGGTAAAAATGTTTAATAAGAAAAAAGGTGGGGGAGAACAAGATGGCAGAGGAATAGGTGGACGTGGAGTACATCTCTCTTCACGGATACATCAGGAATACACCTTCAGACACAGAAGTGCGTGCAGAACACCAGCAGAGAGCAGGCAGGAGTACCTGACCAGTCGAAAAGAATATATAAAATCATGCAAAACTCTGTAGGATGAAGGAACTAGGGGGAAAAGCAGGAGTGTTAGTAGGACTGGACCTGCCCTCGGCCAGTGGGGGAACTGAGGCAGGAGTCCCATCCCCACATCGGGGGAATTGTCTGAGTCAGAGGAGAAACATTTAAGTCTGAGAGGGAAACAGCTGATCTGTGGCAGCCGAAATGGAATCAGACAGTCCTTGCCGCAGCCCTACGTACCCCGGACAGGGACGCAGGTCCCCTGGAAGGTGCAGCAGCTGGGAGCTGGAGTTTAGGGATTGTAGAGCAATCCCAGGGCAAGGGCTGCTGTTGACTGTGGAGAGCTGGATCAAGGGGATGTGAGGGAGGAGCTGGTGGTGGGAGATGCCTGTGGTGGGAGATGCCCGTGGAGGGAGGCTGGGCAGCCATAGAAGTAAGGCGATAGTGCTGAGTCATGCGTAGGGGCTGGAGCCATCACCGTAGCTTCTCTCTCTCCACATGCCAGCATCAGCGGTTGAATAGTAGAAAGACTGGCCCATCAAATGCCTGAGGCACTGAACTGCAGAGTAGGACCCCACCCAAGGGGACCCCTCTATGTGCCTGACACACCAAACAACAGAGAAGGACCCCAGGCAAGGGAGCCCTCTAAGTGCCTGAATGGGCAGAGTTACAGAAAAAGACTGGTCAAAAAGGCCTTCTGATCACCAGCTACAAGAGGCTGGAAAAAAGACTATGATGGGACCGTAACTCCTGCGATGGAGGTAGTCCATGTCCTGCACACTTGGTGCCGCCAGGGTCCCCGCAAGCCAAGCAGCTATGCCACCTTCATGCTCAACTCTCACAGGGGCAGAGCTGCCACAGGCAAAAAATGTCTTGCATCTATGCACTCAGGGTCACTTCAGTCGTGTCCAACTCTTTGCAACCCTGTAGACTGTGGCCTACCAGCTTCTCTGTCAGGGAGGGGGCCTCTTCAGGCAAGAATACTGGAGTGTATTGGCCAATACTGGTTGCCATGCCCTTCTAGGCACTATATTTCCTGCTGCCCTAGCCACCAACTCCCCTGAGTACCTGGTGCTGCCAGAATTCCTACAACCCCAGCAGCTGCACCAGCTCCACACCTGGCCCTCACAGGGGCAAACCCAAGTCCTCCAGGGCAGCCTCAGGAGCAAACCCCAGTGGACGACCCACATGCAGAGGTGGAAATAAAACCACAATTGAAATCCAGGGGCAGTGTGGCTGAGGAAGAAGACCCAAAACCTTCCCACCAGCTGTACAAGCAGCAGATTAAATCCGCACGATCAACTAGGCAGACTCTGTGTCTATGGAATATATAAAAGGACATTGAGAGCTCCCACAAAAGAAAACGCACTAGTTCTGATAGCATGGACATTGGAGGCAAGAACACACAGAAGCAGGACCAGATCCGAATCTGAGCTGCACCCACAGCAGGTCCAGAGATCAGCACAGTGTTGGAGGGCATCCTAGGGAGGTGAGGTGGACTGTGACTCCCAGCGAGGGAAAGGACTCTGACAGCAGTGACTCAAGACAAGCATTTATTATTCTTATGTTTTGACTCATTCTGTAGATTCTTTGGATTTTTTTTTTCTTTTTCTTCCTTTTTTTCCCCATTTCTGTCATAGCTGTCAATTTTATTGGCACAATGAAATCTAATTAGGCTTTTGAGCTTTTTTTTTCCTCAGTCATATTTTTTATTGTTGTTATAAACCTCAGCCTCTGCGTTGGGCTTTTGCAGTTCTATGGTGTTTCCCTTTTTTTTTTTTTTTCTTTTTTCTTTTCCCTTTTTTAATTTTAATTTTTAAACCTATTATTATTTTTCTACATTTATTCATTAGTTTGCTTTTCCTACTGTTCTTTTCCCCTTGAAGTTAATCTTTAATGTATATAAATCTTCTTTATCTATCTCTATCTAACTTGGCATATCTATTCTTTCTTTCTCTTCTTTCTTTCCTTTCCTCTTAAAATATTTGTTAGATTTATTTTCATTGCTTTATTCCCCAATTGGAACCTTGCTTTAGCTTTGTTTTCCACTTTGTCCTCTAATTAATTTTGTTCTGGTAGATATAATTTCTGGTTTCCTCTGTTCTGGTTTCCTCTGTTCCTCTGCCAGGTCAATCTACTGTACTTTATTTTTGCCAGGCTGTTTTGACTTTGCTCATGGGTGTATATGTATATGTGTATATTCCATTAATTATTATTTACCTGATTTTGTAACTGCCCTTTGTCTAGTGTTCATCTTTGGTTTCTCATTTTTGGATATTTGTTTTAATCTTACTTAATGCCATAACAAACCACGTGTGGAATCTTTGTTCCTGACCAGAGATCAAGCCTTGAGCCTTTGAAGTGGGAACACTGACTCCAAAACCCTAGATTACTAGAGAACTAAACCTGGGAGTATCAAATAGTGAGAACTCACACAAAGGAAACCACTTGAATACAAGACCTGGCGTCACCCAACCACCAGGAGCACTCTCTGCAGGTGGGGTGTTAAAATCTCCTACCTTATTGTGTTCCTGTCAATTTCTCCCTTTATGTCTATTAGTGTTTGCCTTATGTATTGAGGTGCTCCTATGTTGGGTGCATAGATATTTAAAATTGTTATGTCTTCCTCTTAGATTGATCCCTTGATCGTTATGTATTGGCCATCTTTATCTCTTGTAATACTCCTTGTTTTAAGGTCTATTTTGTCTGATATGAGAATTGCTGTTCCAGCTTTCTTTTGCTTCCCATTTGTATGGAGTATGTTTTTCCACTCTCTCACTTTCAGTCTATATGTGTCTTTAGGTCTGAAGTGGGTTTCTTGTAGACAGCATATATATGAGTCTTGTTTTTGTATCCAGTCAGCCAGTCTCTGTCTATTGGTTGGAGCATTTAATTCATTTACATTTAAAGAAACTATTGATATATATGTTCCTATTGCCATTTTCTTAACTGTTTGGGGTTGATTTTGTAGATCTTTTTGCTTCTCTTGTATATCATGACTATATAAGTCCCTTTAATATTAGTTGTAAAGCTAGTTTGGTGGTACTGAATTCTCTTAACCTTTGCTTGTCTGAAAATCTTTTTATTTCTCCATCAATTTTGAATGAGATCCTTGCTGGATACAGTAATCTTGGTTGCAGATTTTTCCTTCTCAGTACTTGAAGTATATCCTGCCATTCCCTTCTGGACTGTAGTTTCTGCTGAAAGGTCAGCTGTTAAGCATATGGGGCTTAATTTGTATGTTATTTGTTGCTTCTCCCTTGCTGTTTTTATTATTCTTTGTGTTTAGTCTTTGTTAGTTTGATTAGTATGTGTCTTGACATGTTTCTCCTTGGGTTTACCCTGTATGGGACTCTTTGTGCCTCTTGGACTTGACTGACAAAATCTATACACAGAAATCACTTGCATTTCTATATACTAACAATGAAAAATCAGAAAGAGAAATTAATCCCATTCACCATTACAGCAAAAAGAATTAAATATCTAGGAATAAATGTACCTAAGGAGACAAAAAACTTTACATAGAAAATTATAAGACACTAATGAAAGCAATCAAAGATGACATAAACAGGAGAGATATTCCATGTTCCTCGGTAGGAAGAATCAATATTGTGAAAATGACCATACTACCAAACACAGTTTACAGATTCAATTCAATTCCTATCAAATTACCAATGGCATTTTTCACAGAACTAGAACAAAAAAATTCACAATTCATATGGAAACAAAAAAGACCCCAAATAGTCAAAGCAGCCTTGAGAATGAAGAATGGAGTTGGATGAATCAACCTTCCTGACTTCAGATTATACTACAAAGCTGCAGTCATCAAGATAGTATGGTACTGGTACAAAAACAGAAGTATAGACCAATGGAACAAGATAGAAAGCCCAGAAATAAACCCATGCACCTATGGGTACCTTATTTTTTACAAAGGAGGCAAGAATATACAATGTGGCAAAGACAGCCTCTTCAATAAATGGTGCTGGGAAAACTGGACAGCTACATGTAAAAGAATGAAACTAGATCACTTCTAAACACCATACACAAAGATAAACTCAAAATGGATTAAAGGCCTAAATATAAGACCAGAAACTATAAAACTCTTAGAGGAAAACATAGGCAGAACACTCAATGACATAAATCAAAGCAAGATTCTCTATGACCCACCTCCTAGAGTAATGGAAACAAAAACAAAAGTAAACAAGTGGGACCTGATTAAACTTAAATGTTTTTGCACAACAAAGGAAACTATAAGCAAGGTGAAAAGACAACCCTCTGAATGGGAGAAAATAATAGCAAATGAAACAACTGACAAAGGATTAATTTCCAAAATATACAAGCAGCTCATACAACTCAATGCCAGAAAAACAGACAACCCAATCAAAAAGTGGGAAAAAGACCTAAACAGACATTTCTCCAAAGAAGACATATAGATGGCTAACAAACACATGAAAAGATGCTTAACATCACTCATTATTAGAGAAATGCAAATCAAAATCACAATGAGCTATCACCTCACACCAGTCAGAATGGCTATCATCAAAAAGTCTACAAACAATAAATGCCAGAGAAGGTGTGGAGAAAAGGGAATGTTCTTGCACTATTGATGGGAATGTAATTTGATATAGCCACATGGAAGATGGTATGGAGATTCTTTTAAAAACTAGGAATAAAACCACCATATGACCCAGCAATCCCACTCCTATGCATATACCCTCAGGAAACCAAAATTCAAAAAGACACATGCATCCCATTGTTCATTGCAGCACTATTTACAATAGCTAGAACATAGAACCAACCTAGATATCCATTTACAGATGACTGGCTAAAGAAGTTGTGGTACATATACATAATGGAATATTACAAAGTCATAAAAAGGAATGCATTTGAGTCAGTTCTAATGAGGTGGATGAACATAGAACCTAGTGTACAGAGTGAAGTGAGTCAGATAGAGAAAGATAAATATCATATTCTAACACATATATAGAGAATCAAGAAGAATGGCACTGAAGAACTTATTTACAGGTTAGCACTGAAGAAACAGACATAAAGAAAAGACTTATGGACATGGGGAGAGGGGAAGAGAGAGTGAGATGTATGGAAAGAGCAACATGAAAACTTACATTACCATATTTAAAATAGATAACCATCGGGAATTTGCTGTATGGCTCAGGAAATTCAAACAGGGGCTCTGTATCAACCTAGAGCAGTGGGACGGGGAGGGAGATAGAAGGGAGGTTCAAAAGGGAGGGGATACGTGTATACCTATGGCTGATTCATGTTGAGGTTTGACAGCAAACAACAAAATTCTGTAAAGCAATTTTCCTTCAATAAAAAAAAAGTTAGAAAAAGAAATTATAAAAGAAAGAGAAAAATGGTGATAGAACTTTCTGAGAGATTTCCAGAGTGAAAAATGTAGATTTGGGAAAAGTGAATTTTCCAGAGGAGAGTCTATTGAGGTAAGAAAGCCAAGGATACTACTCTAAGGACTGTCTACATTTAGGAGAAAGAGAGAGGAATGCAAAGTCAGAGAAAAGGAAAGATCAAAGGCAGGGGACATTTCTATCAGAAGAGGCAGCAGCCATTTCAAATGCCAGAAGATATCATGGGTTGGATAAATAACAGCCATTTCTAACTTTGAAAAGAGCAATTCCAACTAGCAAAACATCCTAAATGTTTAACTACTGAAGATTAAGTTTTGAAGCTATGGTACATAACAAAATATCAATAACCATTAAAATCATATTTTCAGATAATAAGTAAAACTTCTTTTTTGGCCCAGTATGTGATCTATCCTGGAGAACATTCCATATTCACTTGAAATCAATGTGTATTTTGCAGTTTTCGATGACTTAAAGTTTTCATGCTACAGCAATATACAAAAAGAGTATAATAACTATTAATATATATTTCACAACAGTATATATACATACATGATTATATACAGCATAGTATATATAATATATTTGTGTTTGTATATGTATATATGTGTATTTGTCTGTGTATATATAGATAGATCATAGTGTACATGTATCAGATCAGATCAGATCACTCAGTCGTGTCCGACTCTTTGCGACCCCATGAATCGCAGCACTGCCAGGCCTCCCTGTCCAACACCAACTCCCAGAGTTCACTGAGACTCATGTCCATCGAGTCAGTGATGCCATCCAGCCATCTCATCCTCTGTCGTCCCCTTCTCCTCCTGCCCCCAATCCCTCCCAGCATCACA
>NW_011494706.1:148997-151766 GCF_000754665.1 Bison bison bison
GGTCATAACTTTCCTTCCAAGGAGTAAGCATCTTTTAATTTCATGGCTGCAGTCACCATCTGCAGTGATTTTGGAGCCCAGAAAAAGAAAGTCTGACACTGTTTCCCCATTTATTTCCCATGAAGTGATGGGACCAGATGCCATGATCTTCGTTTTCTGAATGTTGAGCTTTAAGCCAACTTTTTCACTCTCCACTTTCACTTTCATCAAGAGGCTTTTGAGTTCCTCTTCACTTTCTGCCATAAGGGTGGTGTTATATGCGTATCTGAGGTTATTGATATTTCTCCCGGCAATCTTGATTCCAGCTTGTGTTTCTTATCCTCTTTTAAAAAGAAATCAGGATTAGGGATGAGAGGCTTCAAGAGAGGGAAGCCACCTCCATGAATCCAAGACTATCAGACAGACGCTGGAAACCTTTTTATTTTTTTATATCACAGGTTTCGATTCCTTTCAGCTCATTTAGGCTTAAGAAAACTAACTTTGTCTCCCTTGGCTGATGAGTCCAAAAATTAATGCACTTCTTATGAATTTCCATAAATTACAAATTAGATTAACTTCATTAATTTTTTAAATTAATTTTATTTTATTTTTAAACTTTACATAATTGTATTAGTTTTGCCAAATATCAAAATGAATCGACCACAGTTTTACATGTGTTCCCCATCCTGAACCCTCCTCCCTCCTCCCTCCCCATACCATCCCTCTGGGTCGTCCCAGTGATTTTGTGAGGGACACGTTTTGTTTTGGTATTTGAAGATCCTAAAATAAATTGAAAACAGATCTTTTAGCCCCCAAATTGTATAGTCTTTTAAAAGAAGCAGACCTTAGCTATTATTTGTTTGTAATGACATATATGGGCTTCCCAAAAGACACTAGTGGCAAAAAACCTGCCTGCTAATTCAAGAGATGTAAGAGATCAGATCCCCTAAAGGAGGGCGTGGCAACCCAGGAGTCAGACAAGGACACTATTGAAGTGACTTAGCACTCATGCAATGACATATACAATAAGGCCATTGTAGATGAAAAAGCTACAGAATTCTTGAGGGAAAAAAGACATTGGAATTCATATATTTTGGGACAAGACAAGTAATAATCATGTGAATCAGACAGATTGTTAGAAATACAGAGTGTGGACACAGGAAGAGAAAAGGAGAGAGAAGAAAGAATGAGCCAACAGACACCATGGGGAATCCTCTACCTCATTTTTACAATTCATAATATTTGACACTCATATACAAAAGTGATTCCCAGTGTCCAATTTTCTAGCTCCCTGTTCAACCACACCTTGTTGTCAAGTCTTTGTAGGCAGGCATTCTTTCTCTCATTCTGTAACATCTGAAATATCACACCCATATCAGATCAGAGTATTGCACCTATCTGACCATTCAAACCACTGAAAATTTTCAGAAAGATAAAAGCAGATAACATTGATGGTCTTATTTAAATGTGCTTTCACTTTTAAAATGCACTGGAGGTCTTCAAACTATAAAAAATAAAACTACTACATGATCAGGCAATCCCACTACAGGGCACATATGCAAAGGAAATGATATCAGTATCTTAAAGAATTTGTTCACAATAGACAAGACATAGACAACCTGTGTTCATCAACTGATCAATGGAAAAGGACATGTTATATAAATAAACAATGTAGTATAATTCAGCCATAAAAAGGAAAGAATCCTGCTGTTAGTGACAACATGGATGAGCCTTGAGGGCATTATGCTAAGCGAAATAAAGAAGACAAATGTTATATGATCTCACTTCTGTGTGCAACCTAAGAAAGAACACATAGAACCAGAGGTTATATTGGTGTTCAATAGGGACTGGGGATGGGAGCAATAAGGAGATGTTGATCAAAGTATGGAAACTTTCAGTTATAAGATGAAAATGTTCTGGGGAGCTAATATACAGCTTGGTCATTATAGTTAATAACACTATGCTTCATATTGAAATTTGTTAAGAATGTAGATCTTGAGAGTTCTCACCTCCCTCCACACACACACAAAAAGACAACTTTGAGAGATGATGAATATGTTAATTCACTTGAAATGGTAATCATTCAAAATGGGTAAGTATAACAAACCATCACACTGAACCTGAAATATATACAATTTTTACTTTTCAGTTAAAGCTGGAAGATAATGCACAACCTTTTGTTGTATCTTCCAAATGATTAATAATTACACACATTTATGAATATCTGTTTTCATTCCAATCCCAAAGAAAGTCAATGCCAAAGAATGTTCAAACTACTGCACAACTGCACTCATCTCACACACTAGTAAAGTAATGCTCAAAATTCTCCAAGCCAGGCTTCAGCATATGTGAAGCGTGAACTTCCAGATGTTCAAGCTGATTTTAGAAAAGTCAGAGGAACCAGAGATCAAATTGCCAACATCCTCTGGATCATTGAAAAAGCAAGAGAGTTCCAGAAAAACATCTATTTCTGCTTTATTGACTATGCCAAAGCCTTTGACTGTGTGGATTACAATAAACTGTGGAAAATTCTGAAAGAGATAGGAATACCAGACCCACCTGATCTGCCTCTTGAGAAACCTATATGCAGGTCAGGAAGTAACAGTTAGAACTGGACATGGAACAACAGACTGGTGCCAAATAGGAAAAGGAGTGCATCAAGGCTGTATATTGTCACCCTACTTACTTAATTTGTATGCAAAGTACATCATGAGAAACACTGGGCTGGAAGAAACACAAGCTGGAATCAAGATTGCCGGGAGAAATATCAATAACCTCAGATATGCAGAT
>NW_011494706.1:151866-180146 GCF_000754665.1 Bison bison bison
TTGCCAACAAAGGTCCATCTAGTCAAGGCTATGGTTTTTCCAGTGGTCATATATGGATGTGAGAGTTGGACTGTGAAGAAAGCTGAGCGCCAAAGAATTGGTTAATATGGTGTTGGAGAAGACTCTTGAGAGACCCTTGGACTGCAAGGAGATCAGTCCTGGGTGTTCATTGGAAGGAATGATGCTAAAGCTGAAAATCCAATACTTTGGCCACCTGATGTGAAGACTTGACTCTTTGGAAAAGACCCTGATACTGGGAGGGATTGGGGGCAGGAGGAGAAGGGGATGACAGAGGATGAGAGGGCTGGATACCATCACTGACTCCATGGACATGAGTCTGAGTGAGCTCCGGGAGTTGGTGATGGACAGGGAGACCTGGCGTGCTGCGATTCATGGGGTTGCAAAGAGTCGGACATGACTGAGCAACTGAACTGAACTGAATATTTAGGTAACAGTATTGGCAACAGTACAAATAGTGTAAATCATGGATCTTGGTAACACTGCAATATTAAATAGATTTAAAATAGTAATTATGGTTTAGTGGGAAAAGTATTAAACCAAAAATCAGATACCCATGGTTTAAGCCCTGATTCTTATACTTCCTTTCTATCTGACATTAAGCAAGGTAACTTTACTTCCAAGTTTTTTAATTTGCAAAAAAGCAGCTCAGTAACACCAACTTATGACCCGGAATTGATGAAGAATTTTTTCCTTTGCAAACATCTCTCCATATAGGTGAAATTTTTAATTTTCGACAATTTTCCTTTAAAAATAAAATGATAATTGTTTGAAATGATCACTATATACTTTTCTCATTCTGGTTAAATACGCTCATGAATAAGATCTAGTAAATTGAGCCAGACTCATCTCCAATGACAAAACCTGTTCTGACAGTTATAAGCTGAATTAAATGACAAGCAACTGCATGCTTTTCTTATTTATGGGGGTCACAAGGCATTGACATAATTTACTACCAGTTACAAGTTTATAAGCAATTTGAAGCAAATATGAAAACAAACACAGACTAGGCAGCTCTTCTTGATACCTCAAAAAATATGTAATATCTCAAAGAATATACAATAACCATTTAAACTGGGAATATGAGCTGAGGCTTAAAGCACTTCTGAAGTCAATTCCAAGTTCTTGAGCAAGTTTTTTACTGGAAGCTACCTGAAAAGTCTTTTTATTTACTTAACATATGTTATTTAATTCACAACTTTAAATTAATTGCTTCTTCTTTTGTACTTTTTGTTGTTCCCTCGCTCAGTCCTGTCCGACTCTTTCTGACCCCATGGACTGCAGCACTCCAGGCTTCCCTGTCCTTCACTATTTCTTGGAGTTTGCTCAAACTCATGCCCATTGAGTCAGTGATGCCATCCAACCATCTCATCCTCTGTCATCCCCTTCTCCTTCTGCCTTCAATCTTTCCCAGCATCAGGATCTTTTCCAATGAGTCAGCTCTTCACATCAGGTGGCCAAAGTATTAGAGTTTCAGCTTCAACATCAGTCCTTCCAATGAATATTCAGGGTTGATATCTTTTAGGATTGAGCGGTTTGATCTCCTGGCAGTCCAAGGGACTCTCTAGAGTCTTCTCCAGCATTGCAGTTCGAAGGCATCAATTCTTCAGTGCTCAGCCTTCTTTATGGTCCAGCTCTCACATCCATACATGACTACTGGTAAAACCATAGCTTTGACTATACAGACCTTGTCAGCAAAGTAAAGTAATGTCTCTGCTTTTTAATACACTGTCATTCCCAAGGTCTTGAGCAAGTTTTTGGTCGGAAGCTACCTGAAAAGTCTTTTTATTTGTACTTGAGTCTTTTGTACCTGGTGTGTACCAAATATCTCTAACTTTTTCTTAGCTTTAAGATGCATAATTTTATGTCAGTTTTACTTTATAGTTCATTATTTAGACACAGTACAACAAATTGTTTTTACATTTTAAAGAACTAAGATTCCTTATCACTTAGGAAATTTAAGAATGCAGCAATCAGCTTCCCTGGTGGTTCAGACGGTAAAGAATCTGCCTGCAGTGCAGGAGACCTGGATTCAGTTCCTGGGTTGGGAAGATTTCTGAAGAAGGAAAAGGCTACTCATGCCAGTAATCCTGCCTGGATAATTCCATGGACAGAGAAGCCTAGTGGGCTAAAGTCCATGAAATCACAAAGAGCTGGACACGACTGAGTGACTAACACTTTCACTTTCAACACAATATCACTCTACTTGAGGAATTTTCGTATCAATTTGGTTATTTCTTTTGGTTACTACATATTTTGGGTATAATTGGACAAAAGTCATTAATTCCACTTACATTTTGTTTTGCCTTTGTTTTGTAGTGCATTTTTAATACCCTCCTCTTTTATCTAGTAATTATTGCTCAAGGCAGTTGTTAGATTCAACTAGATTGAGTTCTTTTGATATGTCTGGATTTGATGAGCCAAATTGTTATTTAAGAATCAGTAGATGCAAGATATGATCACTTTGATATTGGTGTTAGGATGGGAAAAAAATGACTTTTTATAACACATCCTCAGTCCCAGCTCTTCTCCCCCAATAGTATTTTGAGTGTTGTGTGACTTTAAAAGAACTAAAATGTTCAAATTCACCCTGTGAGGCTAAAATAACTGATGAAAGGTTCTAAGCCTACAAAATGAAGACACCTCAATAATAACCAAGTTATTCTTACCTGGACTACTTATTATTCAGGCACGATTTGGAGAGGAAGCAATCATGCCGCTGTCCTTCTCTGTGCCACTGAACGGCTTCTTAATCACAAGACATCACCTGAGGAAACGATCACTCCATTGAAGGTTATGTTATGTATAATAGCATTAGCCACTTTTTACAAAATAAGGGACTGGTACATAAATTATGTCCTCTGATTTTCATGAAATTGGTATCTTTCCTCATTTGTTACAGTAACCATTTTTAAGCTGGAAAATTTTGACACACAGAAGACAAACAAGAAAACTAAAAATCAAACATTTCAGCTTAAAAATTAACCTTAAACTGGTTCCTACACTGCATTAAAAAGATGTTTGCCTACTTCCAAACCTATTATTGGAAGGATTGTGAATCGTTTCTTTGTCTGGTACTGCTGCTTCGATCATACATAAATATTTCACAATTCTTCTGTGCCAAAGAAGACTTGAGTTGCTATTATTGAAAAGGATTTCTGTTCTAGTGAGTGACTTTGCTGCTGTCCAATTCATTTTAAATTTACATTTCCTGTCCTCAGATGCCAAAAGGTAACTTTTACATTTGAGCCCCATTGATCTAAAACTGTTCAACAAATAGGCCATTGTAATTTTTTTTCAAAAATTACAGCTACTTGAGGGGCTTCCCTGGTAGCACTAGTGGTAAAGAACCTACCTGCCAATGCAGGAGACATAAAAGATGTGGGTTCGATTCCTGGGTCAGGAAGATCCCCTGGAAGAGGGCATGGCAACCCACTCCAGTAATCTTGCCTGGAGAATCCCATGGACAGAGGAGTCTGGTTGGGCTACAGTCCATAGAGTCACAAAGAGTCGGACACTACTGAAGTGACTTCGCATGCATGCACGCACATAGCTCCTTGAATGCAGGAGAGTTGTTTTTCATCTTGAGCAGTGGTTGTGTTAGCTATTCATACTCTGTGTTCCTGCTTAGTGTTTTCTTTCAGAAGTCTCACATATGTGTTTATGAAAGTTAAAGCAAAGCTTTAGTCTGTGCCCATCTCTACTTCTGACCAGTTCTGTGACCATTAGACAGACAGTCAAATTTTTAAGTCTCACTTTACTTAATCTGGATAATAATAACAACAAGAAAACAAACTAGAGCCTATCCAGCCGGGTAGTTTTACAGATTAAAATGAGATAATGCATATGAAACATTTTCCCAGGGCTGACACATAACAAAAGGCTTGATATATACTATGCTTTTACCATTACCATATTATGAGCAATTTTATTAATTTAAAGTAATATTGCCAGATGCAGAAAGTAACACTGGGTATTTTTCCAAGCACAATTATGCCATCCTTATGTGTTCCCCAAAGACTCAACACCAATCCCATTGTAGCACTTCTCTCTGTTCTGTGGCGCTGCCCAGTCTCTCGTTGGTATGACCACTCATGTTGCCTAGCACTGGACGATGAGTGTCATCAGGGCTGAGACCATTGGTTTACTGTCACCGGGAAACTTCATAATAAGCAATCATTTTGAACTGGTTAAATAAATTAATTAATTCATTTATACTAGATCTTATTAACCCATTCCTCTTAAAGACTATTATTTTCTGATTTTTAATAAAGAGTCTAAGAAATAACCATCCTTAGTTCTGGGGATATTCAAAGGTTTTCTAAATAAGAATGTTTCCTGGACTAATAAACCTGTTTAGGTTCCTTTTTATCCTATTTAGTTCTTGGCAGTAGCACTGTGGTAATCTTCCTTTTTAACTATGTTAATAGCCTATAAAATCTTCAGGGTTTTCCCACTCACTCATCAGGTAGAGCTCAAAAACATAGTCTCATAAAGCCACCTGCTATTTGACTCCAAAGCCATGAAACAGACTCAGTTGCCAGTTGATCCAGTTCAAACTCTCTGACTCCAGCTAAAAACAACAACAACAACAACAAAAACTATCCTCCTGCCAACTTTCCAGATATCATGTTTCCCTGAGTCACAGCACTCAAACGTTAAAGATCTCATACATAGCTTACCTGTATAATTTATCATTTCTCTTTTTTTTAAGTTAAAAATTCCTTAATTTTTTATTCCTGGTACCACTACCACAATTTACAGGGCAATATACCTGATGTAATGAAAAGAAAAAGAAAAAGACAAAGCTACAACAGATAAAAGACCTCAGGAATGTACATCTAATTGACACGACCTTGCATTAATCAATAGCTGCACTTTTTGCAAACTGTGGCTATGACAGTCCTGAACAAGAAGGGTTTCCTGTTTAAGCTGCAGTAACTTTTCTGACTATGGATCATCGTTCCTCCTGTGGCAGATTTTTACAGTTCCTCTAACGCATTTGGGACAACTGTCTCAAAGTAACCTGCAGCTTTCCTGACAACTCCTCGCTTTCTCTCCTGCTAAGAACTGTAGCCCTTTTCTTCTGAGTTTTTAGAACCTTCTGCTACCATATCCACCACTTCCACCACCAGATCCATAACCACCACCATAGGGACTGCCCGAGCTTCTTCCACCAAAACTACCCCCTTTCATGCGTCCATAATTTGACTGCTGTTGTCCACTATAATTTCCAAAATCATTATAGTTTCCACCACCACCATAGTTACCTCCAAAATTTCCTCCTTCACTGTAACCCTCATATCCTCCACCACCGCCACCATGTCCACCACCTTGGTTTCCATGTCCTCCTGGTCCACCAGCACCGTAACCTCCTCTACTACTATAACCAGGACCACCGCCATAGTTGCCACCATCCCCTCCAAATCCATTATATCCACCATCGCCTCCTCCACAGCTCCCTCTGCTGCCACCACCTCCGCCACCACAGCCGCCTCTTCCACCAAAGTTTCCACCACGGCCAAAGTTACCCCCACCACCTCCAGAGTTTCCTCCACGACCCATAAAGCAGATCCAGCAGATTGCATCTCTTGTTTAGAAAGGGCCTTTTTCACTTCACAATTATGCCCATTAATAGTGTGGTATTGCTGAACAACAATTTTATCAACTGTATCATGATCATCAAAAGTTACAAAAGCAAATCCTCTCTTTTTCCCACTCTGCCTGTCTTCCATAACTTCTATGGTTTCAATCTTGCCATACTTTTCAAAGTAGTCTCTCAAATTATATTCGTCTGTATCTTCTTTAATACCACCAACAAAAATTTTCTTCACTGTTAGATGGGCACCAGGCTTTACAGAATCCTCTCTAGAAACAGCTCTCTTTGGTTCCACTACACGCCCATCAACCTTGTGCGGTCGAGCACACATCGCAGCATCCACTTCTTCAACACAAGAATAAGTCACAAAACCAAAGCCCCTGGAACATTTTGTTTGGGGGTCTCTCATCACCACACAATCTGTAAGTGTGCCCCATTTCTCAAAATGTTCTCTTAAGCTATCATCTGTAGTTTCAAAGCTCAGACCACCAATAAACAGCTTTCTCAACTGCTCTGGTTCCTTGGGATCATGACCCTCCCCCCCGGCGGCGGCGGCGGCGACGGCCGGAGTCGGGCTGGGGGCGACCGGGCAGCGGTTTTACCTCCATTTTGAGACCGGACTCGCCTCTTCCAACTCGAGTTCAATATGGGACCCTATCATTTCTTTTTGACTATTAAAAACTAATCTACTCTCTCCTAAAATACTCTTATACAATCAAACAATTCTGCCTCTCACTGTTTTTTTAGATGTTATTCTGCATTATCTTATTTTCTCATATGTGTCCTAAATTGATTGACCTCTTTTTTTTTTTCATACTAATGTGAGGGCACCTGGAGAGCAGGTCTATATAAAATAATAGACTTCTTAGTGAAAGGTGAAAGTAAATAAACTGTTACAAATAACTGGTGTTATAGAAACCAGGATGGATTTCAAATGACTGTTCTAATCTTACTTGATTGCATATTGTACACATCAATGACAAGGATAGATAAGGGGCTTATTTTTTTTTAAAGTCTGAATGTGACCACATTTAATCTACATGTTTCTTATCTCAAAATCAGTTCAAAACCAGCAATCAGAATAAAACAAAGTTTCCTTGGTGTGGTGTGTTTCATGTCATAGTAGATTTACTGTAACTGTGGTTATCATGCATTCTGATATGATAAATTGAAGCTCAAAAATGAATTCCTAAAGTTCTGAATACTACTAATATTCTAATGAAAACTTATTCATATTTCAAATACTCGTTGAGCACTTACTATAAATTAGACACTATGATAAGTACCAAGGATAAAAAAGATGAACAAAATACGGCATTAAGAAATTATATTCGTGGTGCTTAGAAAATAATACATAAACATATAGGTATTATGACTAATTTGATTCAAAATTTACACACAAACATGAGTGCACCTATTAGATATACTATATTTCCAAAGTCATCAGATACTTGTCTGAAAATTGGTGTGTAAAGTGAAATTGATTTTGAATTGTTACATTTTACTGATTTTTTTTCTCCTTCTTAACATTCCCATTATTATTGAGGTCAAGAAATATTTAATCTCTGAAGCTTACGATACTGGATTTCTCCTTGATGTTTCTTGCCATTAGACTGTTGGTTATAAACGATACCTGAATCTGATTGATTCTCCAGCCTATTGTCCACTTTCCCTTCAGCTGCCATGACCCCATCTCTGATTTGACGTGGTCCCCCTCTGGCATCCCAACCCTGACTCTCCCCACCGCCTGAGTAAAACAGGGCTCTTCCATTCTCACATTTCTTGTTCCCAAAACAAGTGCTCAGACTCTTCTCATGTAAGGAAATGTCCTGCAAATCACTGCTGAAAAGCAGTTAGGGATTACCAGAAACAACCTAACTGGGAGAATTTCAAAGCCTGCTACAAAACTACCAGAGCCAACTGTCCCAGGTATCCCCACCCGCAATGATTTCTCTCACTTTAGAATTCATAGCTCATTTTGCTTAAAACATTTCTTTGGCATTTATATTACCTTACAGAATTTATGATACTGTTTTTTTGCTATTTTAATTCACAATTGCACAGCAAAATGTTTGTCAGCTTTTATAGGTAAAGTTCTCTATTAGGTAGATATTCTGAGGCTAAGAAACGAGTGAAACATAATCTCTGCCCTTAAATAGTTAAAACTATGTCTTATAGCAGCTAGGACAACATCATGTTCATAGAAGTTCAATAAATTTTGAATCAAAAAGACACCAACTACAGGAAACTCAATACTATTCTGCCATACATAACTAGAATAAGGACCAAAATAAAATATCCATTAATGGATTTATAAAGAAGAGTTTTAAATTCATTGATGAAGAACTATAAATTCATGGCAACATGTTGAAGGGTTAAGAGCATAGTGAGAAAGTGAATAAGACAGACTTCAGCCAAATGGGAGTAATAGAAAAGAAATGAGATAATGTAAATAAAGCAATCGGAGAAGGCAAAGGCACCCCACTCCAGTACTCTTGCCTGGAAAATCCCATGGATGGAGGAGCCTGGTGGGCTGCAGTCCATGGGGTCGCTAAGAGTCGGACATGACTGAGTGACTTCACTTTCACTTTTCACTTTCATGCATTGGAGAAGGAAATGGCAACCCACTCCAGTGTTCTTGCCTGGAGAATCCCAGGGACGGTAGAGCCTGGTGGGCTGCCGTCTATGGGGTCACACGGAGTCGGACACGACTGAAGCAACTTAGCAGCAGCAGCAACAGCAAATAAAGCAATACACCCAGTGTCTAGAATATATTAAGTATTTTAAAAACAAGTTGCATTGATTATTCATTTACTAAGGGAAATAGATCAGGAAACAGTGGAAACAGTGGCTGACTATTTTTCTGGGCTCAAAAATCACTGCAGATGGTGATTCCAGCCATGAAATTAAAAGACACTTACTCCTTGGAAACAAAGTTATGAACAACCAAGACAGTATATTAAAAAGCAGAGACATCACTTTGTTAACAAAGGTCCATCTATTCAAGGCTATGGTTTTTCCAGTAGTCATGTATGGATGTGAGAGTTGGACTATAAAGAAAGCTGAGCACAGAAGAATTGATGCTTTTGAACTGTGGTGTTGGAGAAGACTCTTGAGAGTCCCTTGGACTACAAGGAGATCCAACCAGTCCATTCTGAAGGAGATCAGCCCTGGGTGTTCACTGGAAGGACTGATGTTGAAGCTGAAACTCCAGTACGTTGGCCACCTCATGCAAAGAGTTGATTCATTTGAGAAGACCCTGATGCTGGGAGGGATTGGGGGCAGGAGGAGAAGAGGATGACAGAGGATGAGATGGCTGGATGGCATCACTGACTCCATGGACATGAGTTTGAGTGAACTCCAGGAGTTGGTAATAGACAGGGAGGCCTGGCAGTGCTGCGATTCATGGGGTCGCAAAGAGTCAGACACGACTGAGTGACTGAACTGAACTGAAGGTCCTACTGTGTGTTTTATAACACAAAAGCAAGTAATATTTAGTTATTCTCTATCAATCAACCTTACTATTCATATTATCAGGAATAAACTAGAATAGTCTTCCTTAGTACATTTCCTACATATATAACTGCCTGTACAAGCTACCAAGACACAAACCTAAACTGAAGCCAATGATGTAGGTCATTTAAATTAAGAGCTTTCAATCAATAAACTTTTACCTCACATTTAATTTGTGCCAGTCAATTGCCATGCACTGGAAATAGTAGAGATCAGATGCTACCATCTATTAGACTTCTTCATGTACTCAGACATTGGTCAATTTCCAGAAGAAAAACCACAGTGAAGAGTCTTGCCTTCATGGGTAGCTGAATTGTTCTGACTATGCAATTAACATTCTGAATATTTATGGTTTCTTGCCTTTGGACCTTCCAAACAGTTTTGGTTGCATTTCATTTTCCTTATATTATTAGATCCAATCATCCACCTACCTTTCCACCCACCACTAGGGAGACTATTTCAAACTCATTCAGCCAACATTGCCCCAAACCTCTTCTTTGCTTTTTCCACCCTGAATATCTGAATCTCCAGCTCAGTGAGACAGACTGAAACACCATGGAAGTGACTGGGAATGATTTGGAGCTGACTAACATGTGGTATCTATAGGACCTCTCCCCAGACTCAAAGTCTGTGGCTAAGCCAATAGGTGACTTGAGTGGGAATGAAAGGGTTAACAGAAATGAGACCACCATCAATCACTGTTTCCATTGCCTCATGCCTCATGGAATGTTTTATGGGCTACACAAATCCTATCAACACCTGGGGATGGGCTGACTTCCAAAGGAGTGGGTTTTCCCTTTACACCTGAATCCCTCAGTGTGACACTATATAGTAATAAGTTTGCATTATATATTCCTTTAGTAGAATGTGGCTTTAATGGTGTAATTTCAAATTAGGAATAATAAGATAATCATATTCATTTTTTAACCTTTTTAAAATCAGATCATTTTCAGAACAGTCAAGCTATAATAAGTGCTTGTCCCTTCTCTCTTGGTCTTTAACTCCAGCTAAAAATCCTCCCTGAATGTCAGTTAAAAATGCAAATACTAGTTGGAATCTGACCTTATGAAACTGTAGTAAGTGACTCACTTGAAAAAAATCTAATAGAGTTTGTTTTTGCCAAAAAGAAAAAAATTATTGAACACTAATTCTGAATTCTCTCAGGAGAAATGATGAAAGAAATTGAGAATATCCAAATGCAACTTGAAGAGTTTTCCAAGAATTAAAGGCTGGAGAGGTCTTTGATTTCTCCTATCCTCCTGGCGTTCCATCTTCTGAAAATAGATTCATGTATCAAGAGAGATGAGAAAAGGAAAGCTGCAATGAAAGCCCAATTGAATCCAACAAGGTTAACTATTGTGTTAATATTACCACTTTTAGCCTATATTTCCTAATGATAATAGTTGACCCTGGCCATGCAAAAGTACATAGCGGGGAAATAGTCACCTGTGTATTATAAGAAACAAAAACAAGAAAATGTCCGACAGCACATCATCTTTAAATCCTCTGAAAAGTTCTTCTATCAGTTTATAGACCAACTTGACTGTTAAGAAAATTGGCTAAGGAGAATAGGCTGCCCTTCTGCATTTGAGAGGGCAAACATCCCCCAGAATCTAGAGGAGAGAAATCAAAGTATAGATTATTAGTACAGACTATTGAAAATCCTGCTATTCCTATGATTGAGAAAACAATATGACATATTTAAGGGAAATCAGAACCAGAAGCTTAGAGACTGCATAGATGTGTGTATACCAACAAGGTTTAAAATCATTTGAGCCAATCAGTGCCTTAAGAACTATTTTATGATAGCGCAATGCCCCCTGTCCAGAGCTGGCAAGCAGTATAGAAATCATGTAGCCAAACTCTGTTTTATGGTTGAAGATATAAAGCAAAATCCCACTAATACTGGAGCACAAGGTGGATTTTTAAAATTCTACCACCAAAACAACTACTAGAACATATAACCTCTAAGAGATGAAACTGTAATTCGTATGTACTAAATTATGTTCAATTAGGAGCATTTATTTTGAATGAGAGTGACATGAAAAGATGACTCTGAAGTAAATACCCACTAAAACTCCCAGCTATTCTTTTAAATTTCTACAAGAACACTAATTTCTCTCTGTGATCAATGTCTCCAAACAAAAGCACAGAAGCCTAACAGTGACTTATATCATTAAGGGAAGGAGGGATGGAGTACACAGAAGTGTGTTTTCCCTTAAGTTGTATAAAAAGGATCATCTGTAGGCAACAAACCAAGTCCCTCTGTGGTCATGGGAGAGTAGGTCATCCAAAGAAGAGAGATTATTTGAATGCTACTCTCCAAAAATAGGGCTTCCCAGGTGGTGCTGTGGTAAAGAATCCTTCTGCCAATGTAGGAGACGTGGGTTCAATCACTGGGTAGGGAAGACCCTCTGGAGAAGTAAATGGGAACCCATTCCAGTATTCTTGTCTGGAGAATCTCATCCCATGGACAGAGAAGTCTGACGGGCTACAGCCCATGGGGTTGCAAAGAGCTGGACATGACTGAGCAACTGAGCACACAGGCACACTTCAAAAATAATATGAGCAAAAATTTACCTGTCCCTTTATTTATAAGATCTGGGAATAGAATAGAGACTGACATATAGTAGATACTCAAAACACGTGTTTAATAAATTAATAACCTCAGAAACTTCCTGAATTCCTAAATATCAAGAATTAGTATAGCAAATTCTGGCACATCCCTATAATTGAATTTGAGCAGATATAAAATGCAAGTTTTAGAGGTTTATTTATTGACATAGGAAGATCCTCATGATGGAGGTTTCTCTCTTGGATGTAGACTGAATAAATAAAAAGATTATAAAATCACAGGAAGTATGATTCCATTTATTTATGTATATGAGATAAATAAAATATGTAATGGCTCTATCAACATATAAACACTTTGAGGAGTATATATCAAAGTGTGTTGCTGTTGTTTAGCTGCTAAGTCATGTCCAACCCTTTGCAAGCCCTTGGACGGTAGCCCACCAGGCTCCTCTGTCCATGAGATTCTCCAAGCACAATTACTGGAGTAGGTTGCCATTTCCTTCTCCACGGGATCTTCCAGACCCAGAGATTGAAGCCATGTCTCCTGCGTTGGCAGGAGGATTCTTTACCACTGAGTCACCAGGGAAGCCCCATATCAAAGTGTAGTTTTGGTTAATTCTGGGTATGAGACATAGGTGATTTTTTATAGGTTTTTCTTAATTTTATGTATATAATAATAATTTGTTGCTTGTGGAATTTCCAAATCATTTTTAAAAGAAAGTGCAGCCCAGTGAATTTTTACATGGAAGGCTGATATGGTCAGGTAAAGGCTGAGAGTAAAAGCTAGGAGCTGAAGAAATTGAAAGTCCTTCATAGAAAGGTGAAAACTTAAAAACTGATTAAAAGAAGTAAAAATCCTCTGGAATTAATAAAAGAGAGCAGGAAATAGACTAGGGGTGTGAGGATAAATGAACCTATGTTGTTCTGTGAGCCAGAAAAACAATATTAAAAAAAAGTCACAGAAAAAAATCTCCACCCAAAAATTATACTTATTCTCAATAACTTATAGACTACACAGAAAAGAGGATGAGCTAAATACTTTAACCCTGAGTTATCCATTACAACCATTTTCAAAAATATGTTGAAAAATGCTTCTAGTGTTCTGATAATGATCAGAGAGTTGATAAACTCCAATTTAGAAGAGTTTTGAAACGTTTTTTCAAGTATCACAGCATATGATAAAGACAAAATACCAAACTGAAATGATGAGCCAATGTTAAATGTTCTAAAGTCGATCATCTAAAAGGCTTGCAGGTACAGAGGAACTCTATTTGACAACTTAAAATTACAGCATACCAAAATAAATCTCATCTTCAGGATAAGTCTTCAGTGATTTGTTTCCAACATCTTATCCATGCAGTTTTAATTGTGTTTATCTTCTTCACATTTGAACTCATATTCAGATTATGAATGTCTGCTGCTGCTAAGTCGCTTCAGTAGTGTCCGACTCTGTGCGACCCCATAGACGGCAGCCCACCAGGCTCCCTCATCCCTGGGATTCTCCAGGCAAGAACACTGGAGTGGGTTGCCATTTCCTTCTCCAATGAATGAAAGTGAAAAGTGAAAGTGAAGTCGCTCAGTCATGTCCGACTGTAGCGACCCCATGGACTGCAGCCCACCAGTCTCCTCTGCCCATGGGATTTTCCAGGCAAGAGTACTGGAGTGGGGTGCCATTGCCTTCTCCGAATGAATGTCTAATTGCAGCTAAATATCTGTGGCTTTGGCTCATCTTAATGGCATCCACCTTTGTTGCAACAGCACTGTCATTTCTCTTTTTCTAATCATTGCCTATACACTCCTGATAATGACAGGCATGTTGTCAAAACTGAACTGACGGATGGAGGAGAATATTGTCATATGGTAACAAATGTTTAGCAAAATGGCAAAGAGAGCATATTGTATTGTAATGCAGAGACAGGCAAGTATTTTTAAAGTTAAGCATAAAAAGAAGAGGGCTGCAAGGACTTCACTACATTCTCATACCTCTGGGAGCACGGTTAGGCAAGCATTATAGAAGACAAAGCTGCAACATAGAAACTGACCAACTGCAACAATGACAAGGTGATATTAAAACTTGACTGCCTATCTTCCTGATTACTGTTCATTCAAAGAGACTGAATCTTTAGATCATAAGACATTCATTTAAATTTAATAGAAATCTCATGTGGTAGAGGCTTTTTTCATTGAATCTGCTCTTTCTAAGTGAAAATCACCTAGTAAACTTAATATTTTATTAGAAATTCTTTTAATTTGTCCTATTTTCAGCTAATAATTTCAATAGGAAGGGAAGAATAAAAGGAAGACTTGGATGTTTTTAATTCATTTTAATCTCAAATCCTACAGATGAAGCATTAACAGCAAAAGTCACTGGATACAATTTTTCTATATCACTCAAAGACTGTATCATTTTCTCTCTTAAATAAGAAGAAAATTGAAATAACAGTTGTTCACTGTCTCCTAATTATATAGTTACCCAAGAATACCAGCAACACAACTTCCAAGTCATGAACACAGGGCCCCAGGTGAATGGGTTTCACTAGGTATTACTATTTAATATCCAGTTTAGGCATTACACATCACAACTGCTCAGTCCTTCCTTAGTTTAAGCCCTGTTTACCTGTACAGAAAACAACATGGAAGAGGGATGGAGAATAAAATAGCACTTGGAGGCTGTTTCTGGTAAGATGGTGGATTAGATGTTGCTGAAATATCCCCACTACCAAACACCAAAAATGGTTAAATATATATTAATAACTGATTTTGCAAACAAGTAAGGAAAATACTCAAAAGAGAATAATGAAGTAGGAGTAAAATAGAAGACTGTAAGCAATAACTTAAGCCTTTGGCTGCAATAAGGGTGTCCGCTGGCCCAAGAAACCTATTTCTAGTAATAGCCCATGAGGACAAGACTCACATACTTGGAACCTGAGCATATAGAGCTGGGGGAAAAAAATCCCTCTCTAAAGGGCTACACAAGCAGTGAAAAAATAAATTAAAAAGAATCCACCCTCCAGAAGGCTCTTGGCTGGAGGAACAGACTCCACGCTGCTGAGAATGGTTCCAGAGGGATGCTGCCGGAGGCCCTGAGGGAACAGAGGGTAACTTCCCACTCCTGCCTGTCAGAGACTCACTCGTTGCCAGATCAGAAACTGTTCCTCCGGCTGAGACTTTTCCTTGGAATGGCCCATTACCCTTTTCCCCTACTTTGACTAACCTGTGCTGTGTGCTAATTGTATCCAATAAACTGAGTAAGCTGTGCTTTTTTTTTTCACTGGAGGATAATTGCTTTACAATGCTGTGTATACATCAATGCAAACCAGTCAATATTATGTATATATCCCCTCCCTTTTGAGCCTCCCTCCCCACAATTCCACTGTACAGATGAATGGATAAAGAAGTTGTAGTACTTATATACAATGGAACATTACTCAGACATAAAAAGGAATGAACCTGAGCCAGAAAGATAAAATATATATATATATATATACATATACATATATATCATATAATTTGTGATTTTTTAAATCCACCTGCCAAACAGAGATGGTAAGGAAATACTTTTTGTGGTCTTGCTTCTGTATGTGTGTGTGTCTGGCTATGCACATGCATATGTGTAGAAAGTCATGGTAGGTTTTGTCTGTGTGAAACAGGTGAGTTGAGTATAAATTTCTAAATAAAGGAGGAAAATAAGATAAACAATGAATACTAAAAAAGGAAAGAAATGTCTTTAATATAAAAATCACATAAAAATATAAAGGATAAAATAAAAATAGCAAAATTAAAAAATAGCAAAAATTAATTCAAATATATTGGTAATCACAATGAATATAAACAGACAATATGCTCTGGTTAAAAGAAAAATTTACTCAGAGAGAATTTTAATTTTTTTCAATACATCTTTGGTTTGTTTTAAAGACATGTATATAAATGTTAAAGAAAAGGTCTAGAAAATATGTCAACTGAATACTACCAAAAGCAAAGAGTATACATATATCACAAAGATAGATTTTAGCTCAAAAAAGCATAGTGGTGAAGAGTTCTCATAATAATAATGCTTTAATCTAAGACAGGGACATATCAATTTGAAGCTTGCATATATTTATCAACTTAGCTTTAATTCTACATAAAATAAAAATTGCTGTTGTTGTTCAGTTGCCAAGTCATATCCAACTCCTTGAGACCCCATGGACTAAAGTACAGGGTCCAGAATAAAAATTAAGAGAAGTAAAATAAGAAATTGACAAATCTACCATCATGGTATTGGCTTTCTGAGTAGGTTCTTCTCTCAATAATTGATAGATTAAGCAAACAGAACAAAAATGAATTAGGTTCAGATGTTTCCAAGGAAACTTACACATTTGATCCAAAAACATATATAGAAGTCAAGAAAATTATAAATATATACATATATATATACACACATATATACACACACACATACACACATCTGGCATCAAACTGGGCTTACTCCAGGGATGAAGATTATATACCATTATTAAATTTATCAATGTATTTCATCATATTAACACATCTAACAAGAAAAATCATATGATCACCTTAATAGATTAGAGAAAGCATATAGGAAAATTAAGTTGATAATCATGATTTCTTAAATTCAGAAATCAGGATAGAAGAGAATGCTTTGAACTTGATAAAAAATAAGCACAAATAGTACAATATAAAACTTGCTGCTGCTAAGTCACTTCAGTCGTGTCTGACTCTATGCAACCGCATAGACAGCAGTCCACCAGGCTCCACCGTCACACTGGAGTGGGTTCCCATTTCCCTCTCCAATGCATGAAAGTGAAAAGTGAAAATGAAGTCGCTCAGTAAGTGTCCAACTCTTCGTGACCCCATGGACTGCAGCCTACCAGGCTCCTCCATCCATGGGATTTTCCAGATAAGAGTACTGGAGTGAGTTGCCATTGCCTTCTCCAATAAAGCTTATATACGTATTTTTTAAAAGCAAGAAAAGGATGCTCTCTATTACCATAGCCAAGAAAATGAGACAAGAAAATAAAATAGATCAAAACAGGAAGAAGCAATATTATCATTATTCACACATTCTAAGCACAGAAAGCCTGAAATAATATACAGATATTGTAAGACATAATAAAGCTTTAAAATGACTAAATACGAAATAAATGTAACAAAAATTAATTGTGTTTATATGTAATAGTCTTCAAGAGTTCAAATGTGTCTCCAAAAGTTCATTTACAATAAGAATTTAAAGAAATAACAGGTATATTGTAACACATCTAAGAAAAGTGGTAAGTGACCTTCACAGAAAAAAATATAATCTTTGCTAAAATACATTGAAGAAGACTTTAAAAATAGAGGGGTTGCCCACATTCATGGATAGAATGATTAAATTTAAAAGATGTCCGTTTTTAAAAATTAATTGATTTGATATATATCAAAATCATAAAATCTTCAGGATTTCTAAAGGACTTAACCAGATGATACTAAGATACATACAAAGGATAAGACTTACTTTCCCTGTAGACATTAACACTTATTATAAAGAATATAATCAACACAATATGGGATTAGAAAAAAAAGATGATAAAGAGATTACAGACAGAAAGAATTAGACCAACAAGTACTAAAGGTAACAGGTAGAATTGTTGACCAGTGGAAGAATAACAATGCTAGTAATTCCACTTGGAAAATTCCATAAAACTGTGTAATGACTTTGTAACATACCCTGAAACTTAATTCCAGTTGGACTAAACACTGAACTATAAGGAAAAAATTTTAACTTTTAGAAGAAAATATAAAAGAATGACTTTAAGATCTCAAGATAGGGAAAGATTTCTATAAAAAGGCAAAACTTGAGAAAAAAGATTGACAAAATTAAAAGATGAACCAAAAGTCAGAAGGAATGTATCAGAAGTAAGTGTGCTACACATCACCAAGGAAGGATTGATACCCAAATTTTATTTTAATAAATTCCTACAAATAAATGAAAGAGACAAAAATGTGAAAAAAGTGCAAATGATATAAAGAAGCATTTAATAGAAGAAGGACTTTGAATATCCAAAACAAATGAAAAGATGCTCAAGCTTATTAGTAATCAAGAAAATGTAAACTTAAAAGCCCAGTGAAATATAACCTTATATACAACTTACATGCAGAAATTTAAAAGCTTGAAAATGTTGCTGAGGATGTGAAGACTTGCAGACTTATACATGGGTGAAAAAAATTCATCAATCACTGTTGCCATTAAGAAGAAATGATGCTATAAGCAAGCCAGAAATATAGGAGAATCTCTAGATACGTGAATAAAGATGCACAAACCAACAGAAACCACTGTGAGTAAAGTTTGACCCAAATGCCTGAGAGAAGGCCACTGTCAAGGTGAGAACCTTTCTTCCAAAAGGAGCTCCAGAGAAATCCAAGCTCAGAGTCAGCAAATTGAAAGGCCAGGACAACGGTCAGAACAATTCAATAAAGACCATCCATCAAACACCAGTGAATATGTCAGTATTGGGCTTCCTTCTCTTGAGACAAAAAAACAAAGCAGCTGAAAACAGGGGCACTTGCTTCTCAGGATGAAGCATTAAGAATTTCTTTCCAAACAAAGGAGATTCTTTCCTGAGAGGGCCTTTTGCCTAGATATCTGGGCTGCAGAGAGAAGAAAACCAGAACTCTCACAAAAGGCAAGAAGCTAAGTAGTATGTGAGGCACAGAAGGGAACACACCAAACTTCTCTAACCACAGACCAAAGAGTTCTGGCCTGTTGCTGCCCAGGAACCCTAAAGAAAGCCTTCTACGAAGATAAACTATCAGATAAAATGTAATACCAACACAAGACTAAAAGAATTAATGAGATAATATGAATATTTATATTGATAAAAGGCCCAATCCATATAGAGTTACATATATTATAGATCAAACAACATAACATTCAAAGATAAAATTCTCAGATATATAAGATATTGTCAAAAATTATGACCACAATGGGGCACATTAATAAATCACTTATGCAAAGCTAATAAAGTAATAAAATTTCCCAAAGTAAAATTTTAGTCATTTTAATGATAATTAATACATTTATAATAAGTAGCTGTGTTGAGAAATTTTGCATATGACAGAAATTACACATTATTTCAAATGCCCTATGTAATCATTATAATAAAATCTGAATATGTATTAGCTTAACAAAAGAATCTCAATACACTCATACAAGTGATATTTAAACGAACCAACCGAATTCACAAAGCTTAGCTAGAAAATTTCTAAAGGCTAAGGTAATTCAATAATCAAGCAGGAGAAGAAAACATCTATTTTTTGTACATGTATGTTAATTTACAAAAAAAAATTCAATAATCATGTTTCTTAGTAAAACAATGCATCATAACTTCAGACGAATTCTCCAAGAATACAAACGAAATGTTATGTACATATATGCAGAGTCAGACATGACTGAGTGACTGAACACATACACACACACACACATGCCTATATATTATTAAAAATTGATGCCAAAATAGGTTGGCAAAAAACACTTACTCCTGATGCTAATTATATAAGCTAGAAATGGAAGGAAAAAAAAAAAACTTTCTTAACTTGAATTATATGCCCAAACATCCATAGCAGAGTATTAGGAATATTCCCATTAAAGTCAGTAAAAAGAAAAGGATCTCTGCTACTATAGTTACTGTTCTCCATTGGTCTAGATATATCAGCCAATGAAATAAGACCAGAAGGAATAAGAAATAAATATGGAAATATGGAACTATAAGGGGGAAAAGTCATTAGTTGTTGATAATAATATTGCTTGCCGAAAATATCCAAGAAAATCAACAGAAAACTTAAGAATTAAATATCAGATGGCCAAAGGAAAGAACATTAAAAAGTAAAAAAGTTTTTGTACATATTTTCAGTAGCTAACTTTAAAAACAAAAGTTCCAAAGGGAACCAGTCATGCATTTCCACTCTCAAAAGACCTACCAAGTGATGGGGAAAATACCTACCTAAAGCATATCATTTTAATTTAAGAGTGCCCAGGATTTAAAAAAAAAAAAAATCTCAGACAATTCCAGAGAGAACTAAAGGGCCACCTACAAACAGTTTAGAATGAGAATAACATCAAACTTTTTAACAACAACATTGCAAGTTATAAGATCAATGCTTTTAGAGGTTCAAGAGGAAAATGACTACCAAATTGAATGTTATCCTCAAGTGTTATCCTCAACTGAATTTTATCTTCATGAGACAAGATTAATGATAACTTTCAGTCCTGCAAAGTCTCAGAAAATAAAAAAGTACCTGCTACACACTCTTTTAGGGAGCTAATTAGAATGCCTCAAACGGAAGAAAAAGAAATCCCAATGAGTGAAAGTAAAAAGAATTCCTATAGCATAAAGAAAAGCCCAAGGATAACACTTAGCTTTAGACCTAAAGAGAAGAACAGAACAGGAAGACGGAGGGTTCCAGAAGGAAAACCTTCAAGGAGGAAGAAATTAATTGATTCTAACTACCCAGTGTGTTTGATTTTATTGAGAAGGGTTTCATATATTTGGTTATGATGAATATAGTTGATTCACAGAAAACTAGGCAGAGAAAAATTAGACAATTATTAACTTGAATAAGAATGAAGGGATTGTGTAAGAACAAAAAAAATTATAGCATATAATACAGCTTGTGAAAAATTAGTCATAATAATGTACCTTAGTAATGAATTAACTTAAAAAGTGATGTAATTTATATAATGTAATGGGAAGAGAGGGATGTACATATAAGAATATGAAGTTCTCAGCACCCAGGGTAGGAAGTAAACCTCATAAACAACATCTAAAAAATTAAAAAGATAAATAAATAATGCCTTACCAGCAAAGCATGATATTTAGAAACAGATAAACAGAGCTGAATAAATTTCTAAAATGTTGAAAACTGTTGTTCCTGGGAATGGGAATTGGATTGGAGTAGTATAACTCCAGCAGTAGGCTGGTAAATGCTTAATATTTGCCCTCTTTCAGAAAAAAGAAAGAAAAAGAAAAACCCTAATTTGGAGCATGTGACAATTTTTATGTTGGAAATACTCCCACTGTGGCTGATTTAAAGCTACCCATGTGTTGTCCCTGAAGATAAAATCAGGGAAAAGCCCACACTGGCTTCAGTGTTCTAGATATAAGGATATCTACACTTATTGGATGTTAAAACTCTGTACGTGTACTACTTTAATAATGTACTTAAATAGACTAGTTGGTAAGATAGCTTAAAATAAAAAAGAAACATTCTAAAAATGATCTCATTACTATAAATAATAAAAATTATAAAATACCTAGGAATACATGTTACAGGAAATGTTAAAGATACACCGAGAAAATTAGAAAACAACTGACATATTTAAAGGCCAAAAAGAGACCTTGTTCTTTCATGGAAGACTCAAATAATTAAAATGCAAAAGCTACACTAATTAATTTTTTAATTAATTGAAAGCTCAACCTAATCTAAATAGGTTTTTGATAGAATTTTATATGCCGCTTCTACATTTAACATAAAAAAAGAAATATATGAGACTATAATTTAAAAAAAAATGAAGAGTTAGCATTTGCCATACTATGTCAAAACATACCATAAAGCCATACTGTGCCTATATACACAAATATACTAATGAAAGTAATATTCAAATCAGTTAGGAGAAATGGACTACTCAAAAACTAAATGAGCACCATGGGACATTCCCTTTAGGCTGCTGCTGCTGCTGCTGCTGCTAAGTCGCTTCAGTTGTGTCCGACTCTGTGCGACCCCATAGACGGCAGCCCACCAGGCTCCCCCGTCCCTGGGATTCTCCAGGCAACAACACTGGAGTGGGTCGCCATTTCCTTCTCCAATGCAGGAAAGTGAAAAGTGAAAGTGAAGTCACTCAGTCGTGTCCGACCGTTAGCGACCCCATGGACTGCAGCCTACCAGGCTCCTCCGTCCATGGGATTTTCCAGGCAAGAGTACTGGAGTGGGATGCCATTGCCTTCTCCACCCTTTAGGCTAAAAAATCAATTTCAAATAAAAATTGAAACGTTTTTGAAACAGTAAAAGTGTTTAAAACACAGATATTTCCTTAAATTTGGAGTTGAGAAGATCTTCCTAAATTAGATATAAAGTCCAGAGGCCTTAAAGGAACAGATTTACACTGACATAAATAGAAATAGTATCTATAGACTAAAATAAAACAGGGGCTTCCCTATTAGCTTAGTCGGTAAAGAATCTGCCTACAGTGCAGGAGACCTGGGTTTGATCCCTGAGTCGGGAAGATCCCCTGGAGAAGGAAATTGCAAACCACTCCAGTATTCTTGCCTGGAAAATCCCATGGACAGAGGAGCCTGGAGGGCTATAGTCCATGGGATCACAAGAGTCGGACACGACTTAGCTACCAAGCCACCACCAAAATAAAACAGAATCAAAAATAAAAAGGCAAGTAACATTGGAAATAAGGATTTGCAACATACATTTTGAATCAATATCTTATTATAAAGTTCCTATAAGTCAATAATAAAAATACAAATAATCCAGTAGAAAAGTAATCAAAGCATGAAAGTGAAAGTGAAGTGAAAGTCGCTCAGTCGTGTCCGACTCTTTGCAACCCCATGGACTATACGTTTCATGGAATTCTCCAGGCCAGGATAATGGAGTGGGTAGCCTTTCCTTTCTCCAGGGGATCTTCCCAACCCAGGGATCAAACCCAGGTCTACCCGCATTGCAAGCGGATTCTTTACCAGCTGAGCCACAAGAGAGGCCCAATCAAAGCATAGGATCAAACAACTCACAGAAGCTACGTAAACAGCCAGTAACATAAAAAGAATGCTTGACCTCACCAATAATATCAAGGAAAACAATGATGAGTTATAATTTTTAGCTACCAAATTGGAAAAAATTAAGAGATATATAGAAACAGTCTTTTCTTTCTCTTTTTATTGCTAGTAATAATGTAAATTAGTACAGTGTTTTGGAGGAAAATTTAGCAATATCTACCTAGCTCAGGCCTTTTGTCATAGTGTCTGGAGTTGAGATATGAAAGTCTATTTGCATACACAGAATCTACTTTACTAGATAATTCCTCACATGTCCATTTGCCCAAATAGATGCAGCTATCAGACAACTCTTTTTCCAAAATTAAACCAGTTCAAGACAGGTCTGAAGTTTGATAATGTGATATTAGGAAATTCATAACTCTCAAAATATTAATTCCATCCATGATTAGTACTAAAGATTTCATTTTTAGTTTATATAAAATTTTAAAAATAATTATGCAGTTATTTTTATGTATATGCAGCACTCACAGAAAAAGAAATGTATCTATTACTTATTGACAGCTTGCTCCATGCAAAAACTATACTAGACACTTTATATAAACTGCATTACATAGTTTCAATGTTTGTGAAGTAACTATTATGATCTTCACTTTGAAATGAGGTTCAGAGAACTTAAGTAACTTATCCAAGGTCACACAGCAAGCTAGAGGGTAATTCAAGCCCACATCGCCAAAGGTCTCAATCCCTATATAATGATTATAAAATATGAACAATAAATAAATTGCAAAGAGTAAAGAATAATGCAGTCGAGACTGGTTAGAGTATAAATATTTAATCACATAGAATTAACTATTGGATCCATTGTTAAAGTCATACTACTGAAACATTAAAAAAAAAAAAAACCTTTACTGAATTAATATTCACAATGCCATAGAGACAGAGCAAGGTAGTTTTAATGTGCTCTTTTGTCCCCCTTTTAAGAACCCCTCAAAGTATTTATCTATCTAAAAACACAACTATTTGTGAAAAGTATGATACCACAATCAATCCCCAAATAAGTCATTCATTCTACTGATTCTCCTTTAAAGAGAATTTCCAATGTAGATTACCACTTCTTCATATA
This sequence comes from Bison bison bison, assembly GCF_000754665.1. NCBI lineage: Eukaryota > Metazoa > Chordata > Mammalia > Artiodactyla > Bovidae > Bison > Bison bison. The sequence goes on from NW_011494706.1 coordinate 175,451, forward strand.
ATATCTTACATAATTCCCAGGTGTGCTGATATATCTAAATAAGAATAGCACCAGCAGTGGCTAATATGCAAACTTCAGGAGACTTCCTGGCACCAGGAGGACTCTAATTTTTTCCAGGGATTGCTGGTCCACAAACGTGAGCATCTATAGACGGGTGGTCCCTCTGCTCTTCTGATACGGTCAAGACAATGAGCTGAACAGAGCCAATTCGTGTTCCTAGCTGTCTGACACGGTTGCCGAGGTGTTTGTTTGCTTTTATTAGTCCATTGTAGATGCTGGCTCTCCTCCCAGATTCTCTGCTTTGTTTTCCCAGCTCGTGTTTGTTTGGACCATCTGCTTCACCAGATCAGCATTCTCCTCTCCAGGTTCTCCATCTCCATTGCTACACGTCGGGGTATTTTCTTTTCAAAGTAATGGCCTCCTGCACTTTATCCACTTTTGTATTCAATTTTTGAATTTTCTTTAGCAGACTTTTCATTTTTTGGATAAGTCTGTGTTATTTACTTTGATAGACTAGACTGGGACTCCTATGCCAGATATGGGCTAAGCTTGTTCAATGCATCACTATAACCCAATACCACATTTAAAATAAATTCCTTTGATTTGCTTTATATCATGTCACTAGAGGCAATCCTATTAATATATAGATATCTTATTTCTTTTCTGTCTTAAACTACATACCTAACAGAAATACCAATCTCTAAATAAATTTTAGCAATAAATTCAATGAAGCTGAAGAGAACATGAAGCACTGTGAGTTATTCCACAAATTAATAAAGGTTAGAGTAGCTCAAAGCCTAAAAGATGACAGGCACAATATCTAGATGAAAAGGGGCTGTCAGAGGAGCAGACCTATCTGTGATGAAAGCAAGTTAACCAGGGACAGTCCAGCCTCACTGACCACAATAGAAAATGAGTCAGTCTCAGCAACAGGCAAGATGAGGGACATAAGGTAGGAGGCACATCATTTTTAAGGGATTGTAGCTTACAAAAGGCAGAGATCCAGAAGTTCCCTGGTGTGTGTACCATATGACCACATGTATGTGGTCTGTGCAATGCTCTGTGGTAGACCAAAGTAGCACAGGAGTACAATAAGCAGGGTCCCCAGGGAGAGGAAGCTAGGTTATATTCAACTAGAAATATAACATGAAATGAGGTTATGGTCACAATATCAAAGCCACATCCCTCATTTTGGAACTTGAGGACCAAGTTAGCAAAGCTAACCTGTTCTTGACCCTTCTGTTATTACTCCGATTCTAACATTTCACTGATTGTAGGTATCCAGTGGCCTTAGAGTCTGAGAAACTGAGTTGGGCCTAGGTAGCCCAAATTAGGAGAAGGCAATGGCATCCCACTCCAGTACTCTTGCCTAGAGAATCCCGTGGATGGAGGAGCCTGGTGGGCTGCAGTCCATGGGGTCGCTAAGAGTTGGACACGACTGAGTGGCTTCGCTTTCACTTTTCACTTTCATGCATTGGAGAAGGAAATGGCAACCCACTCCAGTGTTCTTGCCTGGAGAATCCCAGGGACGGGGAGCCTGGTGGGCTGCCATCTATGGGATCACACAGGGTCGGACAAGACTGACGCGACTTAGCAGCAGCAGCAGCCCAAATTAAGAGAAGATGAACGATAGAACAGAAAACCAAACAGGTCCCTATGGTTGTAGGCCTTTACAAACCTGATGCTGAGGAGTTAAGCAAGAGGTGGAACATGTCAACGTTAGAATATGTTCAAATACAAGACTTGCTCCCCATGCCCTCCCGCAGCAGATATCAAAAATCAATCACAGCACATTTTCCCACTGACTGCAGATACATTCTTATCATCTCCCTTAGCCTGGAACTGATGTCACATCCTAATTGATTGTAATTGGCATTCCATTGGAAGTGAAATCAATTTGCTGTCCTTGATGTGTCCTTTCCCTTTTAATCCTTTGCTGTTCGGTTTTTATGGAAAATTTTAAAGGAGTATCATTATCTCCTGTAGGCAGATGTTGTGCCTTTACCTATTAACATGGGGAGAAGAAACATCAGAGGAGCTATTGGAAATTCTGCTGACTGATGAACACTTCTGCAGTCCACAAACTATTTTTCAGATCTTATCTGGAAGACAGTTCTACAGATAAATTTCTTTAAGTATTCCCATAGTGTCCTGAGTTAAACTTTTGTTTAAAGGGAACAGAGACAAACACAGGGAGCTTTCACTTACATTTACCCAAATATCCCAAAGGGCTGTGGCTGGAGTTTGGCTATTGAGTGAAACAGTCTCCTGAGTCTATAAGCTCAAACACAATTCTTTTCAGGGCATAAATGAAGCTGGGCACAATTAGGCAGAAAACGATATCTTTAAAGGAAAAAGAAAGTCTATGCAGGCTGCAGTCCAACTTCAATAAAAAATAAATGGGAGAAAGAAAAGCCTTACCCTTGGATAAATAAAGTGACCTTCAGTAGGTGTAAGTAAGAAGCATTACTTTTAAGCATCATATTCCTTGGATTATCTCTATGTCTCTACCTCTCTCTCGCCCTTTAAGAATAACACTCTTTTACAAAGGAAAGATAAAATTAACACACATTTTAAAATTCAGTTAATTCAAGAAGTTGGGCAACCTGTTCAAATGCAACTGTATATTCTAAATTTGGTTAGACCAATATTTTTTAATTTATTTATTTTTTAATTGAAGTATAACTGTTTTACAATATTGTGTTGGTTTCTGCCATACATAAGGACCAATATTCTTAATTGTTAAAAAAAATTGTTTTATCTTTTCATTGATTAAAGACTTAAAATAAATGGCTCCAAAACACAATTCAGTAGAATGAACACATCAATAGGATATTGATTTCTTTTAATATTTTCTTTACTTATTTAAATACTATAGATTTACTTAAACCTAATGTTTTCACACACTCTCCAACATTCCAGAAGATAATTGAGCAATGGTTCTTCTTCCAAATTATCTGGCTTGATGCGTCTTTATTTTCTGTTTTCTATGACCATGGCACTGCTCTTAAGACTTAACAGCCATCTTGATAATGAGGTAAGTCCCAGAAACCAATTACTAAGATCTTGTAGAATTTAATAGAATAATTCAAATGGTGCCCAAGAGATTCAGTGTATTTATAACACCAAAAGGAGAAAGGTAGAAAAAGAACTTGAAAGAAACTCTAAAATTCTTTTGAGTTCAATAGCTGTCTAACTAAATGGAATGTGATGTGAGATTTTAGGGCAAAGGCAGCAAAGATTGCTGTGTATTACTTCTTAAAGAATTGTACCTTCAGCCTGCTAATGGCTGTCATTCCCATAACCTTTGAAGAAATGAGTATAGCACTCAGGCTCCAAGTTTCCCTCCACCTCACTGACAAAGCATTTTTTCTATTTTCAAGTCTTATTCAGCATTTTAGGTCGTCTCTTAAAAAACTGCCTACTGGTTGACTGCTTCGGACAGATAAGCCTTCTAGACTGCTTTTGACAAAAATAATCACAAATCACTATTTTGACAAATTCCCAGTGTTACAACTACATCCTTAGAATATTGTTTGTGCTCCAGTAATATGCTGATAGGAAGCAAAAGAGTCATTGCTACATATGGTAGGAAGTTATATAGAAATTAAAAGGTATTCAAGCACTCCAAAAGGGCCTGGTGAAGGAGTTGGAACTTCTGCATTCTGGAATGCTCAATACTTATTCTTGGGGAAGCTATCAGAGATTGAGAACAGAGATGAACCCTATGTGTCTGCTTACTTCCCTACTAGGTAAGCAAATAAATATAAACCCTGCCATTTCCCGGACCACTTCCATTTCAAAGAAAATTCCCAGGTAAAGGAGAGGCAGCGCTCTTTGGATGGAAATCTTCTGTACAATATCTCTAATGCAAATGACTGCAGGAGAAAGATTTCACTCCAAAGAATTTAATTTATATAACCTTGTTAATTAATGCATATGTGGCCATGTCTTGGGCCTGAAACACTCAGACAAGTGTCACAGCAAAACAATACAAACTTTCTTATTACCAGGAAAAACATAAATAAATAGAAGTTATCATGAGACAGATTCCAGTCACCATCAAACTCAACTTTCAAACAATCAGGGTTGCCCTATAATAGAATAAATATCTCCATTTTGGGGAGAAATCCCTATTTACAGATGCTTTTAAGACTTTGTATTAAGTAAGAAAACCAGGCCTGCTATGTAGCCTAGGAGATGAGATTCTTAAGCAAATACTACCTCACACACAAAAAATGTTTTAGTACAACCTGACACGCTACTTCCACCTCAGTTCAGTTCAGTCGTTCAGCCGTGTCCAACTCTTTGCAATGTCGTGAAATGCAGCACGCCAGGCTTCCCTGTCCATCACCAACTCCCAGAGCCTACTCAAACTCATGTCCATCGCGTTGGTGATGCCATCCAATCATCTCATCCTCTGTTGTCCAATACTTTGGCCACCTGATGCGAAGAGAGTCCCACACGACTAAGTGACTGAACTGAACCAAAATATCCTTTTGAATGGTTTATTAAATGTCTCTGAAGTTCCTAGTTCATAAACAAATGTTGGCTCATTACGAGAGCACATTGAAGCTGAAATTAACTTCTGTTAAGAAATTTGGTTGTCACACAACACTAGGGTATACTGTGTTTGTCCTTTCATATTCCCACAATTTTAGGGAAGGAAGCTTTGTTGTCAGTTCAACAGGAATGT
>NW_011494706.1:180246-181011 GCF_000754665.1 Bison bison bison
CACGTCCATCGAGTCAGTGATGCCATCCAGCCATCTCATCCTCTGTCGTCCCCTTCTCCTCCTGCCCCCAATCCCTCCCAGCATCACAGTCTTTTCCAATGCGTCAACTCTTCGCATGAGGTAGCCAAAGTACTGGAGTTTCAGCTTTAGCGTCATTCCTTCCAAAGAAATTCCAGGGCTGATCTCCTTCAGAATGGACTGGTTGGATCTCCTTGCAGTCCAAGGGACTTTCAAGAGTCTTCTCCAACACCACAGTTCAAAGACATAAATTTTTCGGCGCTCAGCCTTCTTCACAGTCCAACTCTCACATCCATACATGACCACAGGAAAAACCATAGCCTTGACTAGACGGACCTTTGTTGGCAAAGTAATGTCTCTGCTTTTGAATATGCTATCTAGTTGGTCATAACTTTCCTTCCAAGGAGTAAGCGTCTTTTAATTTCGATGGCTGCAGTCACCATCTACAGTGATTTTGGAGCCCAAAAAAAGAAAGTCTGACACTGTTTCCACTGTTTCCCCATCTATTTCCCATGAAGTGACGGGACCAGATGCCGTGATCTTTGTTTTCTGAATGTTGAGCTTTAAGCCAACTTTTTCACTCTCCACTTTCACCTTCATCAAGTGGCTTTTGAGTTCCCCTTCACTTTCTGCCATAAGAGTGGTGTCATCTGCATACCTGAGGTTATTGATACTTCTCCCGGCAATCTTGATTCCAACTTGTGTTTCTTCCAATCCAGCGTTTCTCGTGATGTACTCTGCATATAA
>NW_011494706.1:181111-181608 GCF_000754665.1 Bison bison bison
TGAGTTGGCTATAGCTTTAATTTGCTGTTATTTTAATAACATGCTTGGACTTCCCTGGTGGCTCACATGGTAAAGCATCTGTCTATCAATGTGGGAGACCTGGGTTCGATCCTGGGTTGGGAACATTCCCTTGAGAAGGAATTGGCAACCCACTCCAGTACTCTTGCCTAGAAAAATCCCATGAATGGAGGAGCCTGGTGCAGGCTACTGTCCATGGGGTCACAAAGAGTTGGACACGACTGAGCGATTTCACTTAATAACATGCTATGGTTTTATTTAGTTCAGTTCAGTTCAGTTGCTAAGTTCAGTCACTCAGTCATGTCCAACTCTTTGAGACCCCATGAATCGCAGCATGCCAGACCTCCCTGTCCATCACCAACTCCCGGAGTTCACTCAGACTCACGTCCATCGAGTCACTGATGCCATCCAGCCATCTCATCCTCTGTCGTCCCCTTCTCCTCCTGCCCCCAATCCCTCCCAGCATCACAGTCTTTTCC
>NW_011494706.1:181901-224657 GCF_000754665.1 Bison bison bison
ACTGTTGCTTCCTGACCTGCATATAGGTTTCTCAAGAGGCAGATCAGGTGGTCTGGTATTCCCATCTCTTTCAGAATTTTCCACAGTTTATTGTGATCCACACAGTCAAAGGCTTTGGCATAGTCAATAAAGCAGAAATAGATGTTTTTCTGGAACTCTCTTGCTTTTTCCATGATCCAGCAGATGTTGGCAATTGGATCTCTGGTTCCTCTGCCTTTTCTAAAACCAGCTTGAACATCAGGAAGTTCACAGTTCACATATTCCTGAAGCCTGCCTTGGAGAATTTTGAGCATTACTTTACTAGCATGTGAGATGAGTGCAATTGTGCAGTAGTTTGAACATTCTTTGGCATTGCCTTTCTTTGGGATTGGAATGAAAACTGACCTTTTCCAGTTCTGTGGCCACTGCTGAGTTTCCAAATTTGCTGGTATATTGAGTGCAGCACTTTCACAGGATCATCTTTCAGGATTTGAAATAGCTCAACTGGAATTCCATCACCTCCACTAGCTTTGTTCATAGTGATGCTTTCTAAGGCCCACTTGACATCACATTCCAGGATGTCTGGCTCTAGGTCAGTGATCACACCATCGTGTTTATCTGGGTCATGAAGATCTTTTTTGTTCAGTTCTTCTGTGTATTCTTGCCATGTCTTCTTAATATGTCCTGCTTCTGTTAGGTCCATACCATTTCTGTCCTTTATTGAGCCCATCTTTGCATGAAACATTCCCTTGGTATCTCTAATTTTCTTGAAGAGATCTCTAGTTCTTTCCCATTCTATTGTTTTCCTCTATTTCTTTGCATTGGTTGCTGAAAAAGGCTTTCTTATCTCTTCTTGCTTTTCTTTAGTTCAGTTGCTCAGTCGTGTCCAACTCTTTGCAACCCCACGAACCGCAGCACATCAGGCCTCCCTGTCCATCACCAACTCCCGGAGTTCACCCAAACCCATGTTCATTGAGTCGGTGATGCCATCCAACTATCTCATCCTCTGTCGTCCCCTTCTCCTCCCACCTTCAATCTTTCCCAGCATCAGGGTCTTCTCCATTGACTCAGTTCTTCGCATCAGGTGGCCAAAGTATTGGAGTTTCAGTTTCAACATCAGTCTACTTCCAATGAACACCCAGGACTGATCTCCTTTAGGATGGACTGGCTGGGTCTCCTTGCAGTCCAAGGGACTCTCAAGAGTCTTCTTCAACACCACTGTTCAAAAGCATCAATTCTTTGGTGCTCAGCTTTCTTTATAGTCCAACTCTCACATCCATACATGACTACTGGAAAAATCATAACCTTGACTAGATGGACTTTTGTTGACAAAGTAATGTCTGTTTTTTAATATGCTATCTAGGTTGGTCATAACTTTCCTTCCAAGTAGTAAGCATCTTTTAATTTCAGGCTGCAATCACCATCTGCAGTGATTTTGGAGCCCAGAAAAATAAAGTCAGCCACTGTTTCCCCATCTATTTGCCATGAAGTGATGAGACCAAATGTCATGATCTTCGTTTTCTGAATGTTGAGCTTTAAGCCAACTTTTTCACTCTTTTCTTTCACTGTCATCAAGAGGCTCTTTAGTTCTTGTTTACTTTCTGCCATAATGGTGGTGTCATCTGCATATATGAGGTTATTGATATTTCTCTTGGAAATCTTGATTCCAGCTTGTGCTTCTTCCAGCCCAGCGTTTCTCATGATGTACTCTGCATATACGCTAAATAAGCAGGGTGACAATATACAGCCTTGATGTACTCCTTTTCCTATTTGGAACCAGTGTGTTGTTCCATGTCCTCTTCTAACTGTTTTATTAACTTCATCATTATTAACTGAGTTCATGTGAGATATTTAGTTACATGTACAAGTACCTAGATTCATCACTAGTAATGTGTGTAAAATTTTTATTAATTACTCTTCTGCATACTAGACACATGAATCCATGACATTGTGAAGGAGAATCATCCGGACGTCTATGGATATTGCACAGAACAGGAAAGAATCTTTCCCAAACTATATGCGCCTCCTTTTCTATTCATTCCTAGGTAATTTATATACTATTTTCCAGTAGTCATGTACTGGATGTGAGAATTGAACCATAAAGAAGGCTGAATCCCAAAGAATTGATGCTTTCAAACTGTGATGCTGGAGAAGACTCTTGAGAGTCCCTTGGACTGCAAGGAGATCCAACCAGTTCATCCTAAAGGAGATCAGTCCTGAGTGTTCACTGGAAGGACTAATGCTGAAGCTGAAATTCCAATACTTTGGCAACCTGATGCGAAGAGCTGACTCATTGGAAAAGACCCTGATGCTGGGAAAGATTGAGGGCAGGAGGAGAGGTGGATGACAGAGAATGAGATGGTTAGATGGCATCACCGACTCAATGGACATGGGTTTGAGCAAACTCCAGGAGATAGTGAAGGGCGGGAAGCCTGGTGTGCTGCAGTCCGTGGGGTCACAAAGTGTTGGACACGACTGAGGGATGAAGATCAACAACAATTGATCTACTAGAATGTTCATTCAAATAAAGTATGTCTCAAAAAAAAAATCTATATTAAGAAAACTTTCTAGCAAACTGGGAGATTTCTGGAGGCTGCAGAGCACTATTTTATATTTCCAACTGTACACCATGGAAACTTTTCTCGTGCTGGGAAGGAAGGTTTTCAGGTAAGTTGAAATGACACTGTGTTGACTTTTAAGAAGACATCTAGCCACACAGCTGACATCTTTGAGGAGAGTGTTTTCTAGTTCAGAGGAACCAGGAGCAATCAAAAACAGAGAGATTTCATATTCCAGTCACTGTTTTAGCTGCTACATTTGGGAAAGAGGAGGCTTTCCACTAAGTGTGTAAGCAAGAAAAATAAAAGTCTAGCCCCTAAAGTGACTGATATCCTACTCAACTCAGGTAAGACTCATAGTAGCCAGAAATGAGGTTTTCAAAATAAATACATAAAGACACAGAATTACAGATAGACTTACATATAAACAGGTGAACAAAAATACCAATATAGAAGTAAATAGCAATTTTAGAAAAAATACTGAGAGTTGTGAGATAGATGAGCCATGACATGTTTTATATTTTAAATCTTCCTTAGGCTAAAATTCTTGGCTTAGTCATCAAAAAGTAATTTTTCTAATTTAGTATACTTATTTTAAACAAAAAAGATTAATTAGAAGACAGAAAATTTCAATTATAAGTAAATCTCTACTCCCCAGCTACCAGTCCCTGGAGAGAAAAGGAAGTACATGGCAATTTTCAAGTTTGCCATGGCCATCTAAAGGCAGCTCCCTGAACAGCAGATACGAGGTCTTGGGGCTTATAGGAGTGCCTAGATATGTCAGGGTGCGCTAAAGAATATCCTATAAACTACATGTCCTCTATCAGACCAGGGGACCGAGGCCATCAGTACTATGAAAGATGCAATGCCCATCTTGATCCAATACATTTGAAATAATGGAAAGACATAAAATTAGAATTATGATTTTCAGGTCCTGACTAGAGTTATAAAGTATATCTTGCTTCTGACAAGAGAACATTGGGAAAGAATGGAATAGAATTATAATGAGTTAACATCAGAATATCCAATAATCCATGGCCCTGTGGATGTTGGCCACAGTACACGAGAGTACCTTAATACTGGGGTGACAGAAGATTGGTAAAGTGCTTGTGAGCGGCAATTTCATGTACACACTACTAACGAAACAGCAACTCGAAGCAAAGTATTGAACGTGAAAAGTTGAAATAGTACTAATTGTACCAATAGTGGCATGCTGGGGAAAAAATCCCTGCATTTGTACTTTCAAACAAAATAAAGTCAATCATGCATAATCTTCAATAGTTTGACTTCAGCTCAACATCACAGGCAAAAAAAGAACTGAAAAATTCAGTACTCATAAAAGTCAGTTCAACATTTTTAAAGAGAGGGCATATTTCTCTTGCTGATAAATTGACAACTTACTGAGAACATTAATGAATTTTATTACCTATGCTTATCAAAATATTTTTCTAAACATCCTATCAAACTATTAATATCTAGTTCTGTTTTCACTACTTTCTCAAAATATTTGTTTGTTGTTTTTCACTTTGGTCAAATCTTAGAGCATTCTTAGGAATACACTGCATTTGGAACAATATTGAGTGGCTGCTGTTGTTGTTTAGGAGCTAAGTCATGTTTGACTCATTTGCTACCCCATGAACTATAGCCCGCCAGGCTCTCCTATCCATGGGATTCTTTACCACTGAGCCCCCTGGGAAGCCCACAACATTCAGTAGTAGGCACAAAATGCAGCAATAAATGTCTTGAGAATAGTAATTATAAAAACACTGTACAATTTTAATGCTTCAATTGGCTTTCCATTCAGTATTGGATTGAATTTAGCTGAACCTTTATAATTTTAGAAAATGTATTAGTAGGAATGATTTCGTATGTGAAGTCTCTTATCTGTTATAGTAATATTATATCAATGTGATGCTACTGAACTACTATCAGTAAGCCTGACAACGTAAGTTATTCTGGCAAAGTTAATGGTATATTTTTTTCTAAGACGTAGGGGTGAAATGCGGAGGGAGGGAACTATTCACCAACCCACCATCTCGGTTTTTTCAGCAAAGTACAGCCAAATCAGGCAAACAGACATATAAACTTAAAACTATTCTATAGTGTATTCAGGGCAAGAACATCTAATTCTCATAGAGAAGAAGTGTAGTAGCACTTAAATTATCCACAATGACTACCTAAGCTGATAAACATACTGATAATTTCTAAACTCTCTACTTTCTCTGTGTGGCTACAGCTATGTGTAGGGCGTTCTGCACACACCTTTGAATGACTCATGTGTAATATGCTGCAGATGGTCCTTCCATTTATTACTGAGTGTTGCTCTGCACTGTATCATAACTTTAGCCTTTGGACAGTAATTTGAACATTTTTCACCAGTGCCCCGTACTTTATAGACAGTACTTGGTAGTTATTAACTATCTATATAAAGAGCAACTCCAGTAATTTCAATAAATTACAGCTTGTAATATTATTTAAGAGAGCAAGGTTAAAATGAGTTTTTACTATTTTTAACTAGCTTTGAAAATCTATCCAAAGATCTTGAATGAAATATCTTCCTCAACTGCATGTAAATCATTATAAACCTTATGTCCAAAAGCATTCATTATGGTTCCTACCAATTTAACGCTTTTAGTGATTATAAATTGGGCATAATTTCACAGAGTTGTTTTAAGATCAATAAACTTTCCAGAACTAAGCTAACTAACCTGTTTTCAACATCCATGCACTTTAATTTTCTAAACTCTTAACTTAAAAACTGAAAACTTTTGTGCATAAAAGGAAAACTTAAGGAGCAAATGTATAATGTCTTGCATTTCCATATTGGATTTTTGTGGCTTCCCAGGCAGCTCAGTGGTAAAGAATACATCTGCCAAGGCAGGAGACATGGGTTTGATCCCTGGGTTGGGAAGATAATCTGGAGAAGGAAATGGCAACCCATTCCAGCATTCTTGCTCGGGAAATCCCTTAGCCAGAAGAACCTGGCAGACTACAGTCCATGGAGTCTCAAAGAGTCAGATCCGACTTAGCGACTAAACAACAAAACAACTGGATTTTCATAAACATCTGACTAAATTTTTTCTGTGACCACAAAATTCTAAAATAATGTGTATAAACAATCTTTCTTAGACTTGTTTTGATAATGGAACAGTATTTCTGAAATAGATCCTCATGTATTTGATTCATTTTTATTCATTCCTTAGTTCTTTTTATTCCTTCTTTCCAAAACGGTACAAAGCAATTAGAACAGAGTACTAGATTTGTCTTAAATTTTGCCCAGAATTAAACTGCACATGGCCTTGACCAAACTCATTAGCCTAATGATAGTGAGATATATGAGGTTTTGTCCTCCCATACCATATGGGGTCTGGCTTCAAGGGAAAATGCAGCCATTATAAAATAACCTGGGCAGATAACAACTGCACCACAGTCTGTTCAAACCAAAACATCAGATCTCTGCTAAATTTATACATGCCAGTTCCAAACTTAGGCTCTTTGTTTATCCAGGAAACAGTGATGTGCATTTCTTTTTTATCCTAATCCATCACTCTTCTTGTATACCACTGGAGCATACTTGAATCTCCCTGAAGATAATCTATGCATTGTTTTTGGCATATGAATAGAATTATTTCTTTCACACCCCATCGTTCTTTACACTAACACAAAAAGGTCTCATTTAATTCAGAGGAAAGGAACATTCTAGTTTAAATAGTAAATTTGTTTCTATCATATCACCAGAAGTGATATTCTTGCCACTGACATTTCTCTTTTAAAAAAAAAAAAAAAAAGTTAGTTTTGTTGGTTTTGAGTTCTTTTTTATTTCCTTCTTTTTTAGGTGTTCTATTGTGCTTATGAGGACTCTTCTGACCTCAGATTATCAAGGAACAATGCATAAGTGCCTCAGTGTTCCCTGCCTGGTTGAGTCACTAAGAACCAAGTCTTTGTGTAGAATGTCATTGAAATGTAGCCTGAAGATAGATGACATCTAACTCTGTAATATATTAGTGACGTTTATATTTGCACCTTTTCATCTCGCTTCACTGTGAAAACCTTTCAGGGAAATATTCTCAAGTTGCCAAGTCAACCACATAGTCTCCCTTTACATTTCCCTTACTTTGATTCAGAGGGGAAAAGATCATGTTCATCTTGATAATAATAATAATAACAACAACAACTTCTGAATATTTTAATGATTCTAGTTGTCCATGATCTTCTCTCATTTTAACTGTGGCATTTATTCTCGTATATACCCAAGATAACCTATCCAGTCTAGACATCACTTCTTCCTTGTCCTTCTCTTTTTATAAAAATACTTTACATCCATGCAGTGCCTTTCATCTAAAGAACTCAAAGTGGTTCTTTTTCTCTAATATGCTTTTATATTCTCTAGAAACCAAAGAGGCTTCTTTTATTATTATTATTGTAGCTCTAGTCTTCTTTTATGGGTGAAATCTGGTCTAGTTGCTAAGAAGCATGGATTTGAATTCACTCTCTAGCAGCTTCTACCTTTTCACTTTTAAAATGGTTATTCTTTTTAATGCATTGAAGTGCATTTGACTATCATTTTTTAAAAATCTCCTTTTAAAAGTTACAGCGAAACTCTCTAGAAACCAATGAATCTCATTGCCACGGTATGGTGGGTTCTCCAGCTTCAAGATCTATAATCGTTTCTTCGGTGTCAGTAATAAAATGCTTCAGTAGCCTCTCCCAGCCCCTTGGCAATCTGCCTACTAGTGTCAGGCCATTCCCCCTGCAATCCTACTACTCCAAGAGCCAAGAATCGTGGTGCTGCCACCATGGCAATTTGGAGCACTGAAGACCTGGAAGTCTTTTTTTTTCCTTTACATGAGATACTAGTTAGAGAATGCATAATGCATGATTAAGAAGCTTATTGTGTTGACAACATCCCTGAGTCCATTTTCCCCTCCACGCAGGCTTGCCAATCTACAAATGGCCTTTATTTCTAGCCTAACAAGCGGTTCCCTATTCTGTTTCATTTAGGCAATGAACATTCCCTTTGTTCCCCTGCCCAAAGTCACACACACGAGTGCCTGGCTACCCAAAAAATAGTTACTGGGACACCAAGCATATGTGAAAATTTGCATGAGTCTGTACTTTTCCTCTTCCTTCCAAGTAGGCCAATTCACTATCACTTAACGGTTATTTAATCAGTTGCTGTGTGCCAAGCACTGTGCTAGGTACTGGAATACAAAGATTAAGAAAATTCTAGTCTTGTTTTCAAGGATAACATTGTCTAACAGAGCTAACATATATAAACACAAATATAAACAAGATGAGAGGTGTACAGTCAGAAATATTACGGAACATTAAGAGAATGTGCAGAAAGGCTCTTAGCGTAGTTGAAGATGAAAGTAAGGAGATCAGCAAAGATCAACTACAAAAGAGGAAGTCTGTGCAGAGCTGTACAGAATGAGAAGGAGCTAAGTAGGCAGAGTGTGGGAACAAGCATCCCAAGAAAAAGGGAATCATGAACAAGCAACGATGATAAGCACCACATCCCATGTGGGGAAACACTTGCTGTTATGAAAGCATGAAATTTGAGAGTGCAACATGCCAGCACAAAGAGTGCCATTGTCATGAACCAAATCATGAAGAGCCCTATGCAGCATTCTGAATCCACAAAATGCATAATTAAAGAACACGTTAGCTGTGTATACCAGAAGTCTCAGACTTGAGTGTAATATTAGCACAAAACACTGCAAAGTATGCTAATGAACCCCATCCTTACTAACCATTGTAAAGAGACATTTAAAAGAAAAGGATGGGGCTTCCCTGGTGGCTCAGTGGTAAAGAATCCACCTGCCAATGCAGGAGACACAGATTCGATCCCTGGTCCAGGAATATTCCATGTGCCGAGGAGCAACTAAGCCCATGTGCCACAACTATTGAGCCTGTGCTCTAGAGCCAGGAACCCCAACTGCTGAGGCCACATGCTGTAACCACTGAAGCCCACACACCCTCGGGCCCTCGAGCCACAGCTCCTGGGCCAGAGAGCTGCAACTGCTGAAGCCCACACACCTAGAGCCAGTGTTCCACAACAAGAGAAACCACTGAAATGAGAAGCCTGAGAACCACAAGGAAGAGGAGACTCTGCTCACCACAACTAACCCAGCTCAGCCAAAAATAAATTAGTAAATAAATGATTTTTTAAAATAAAAGAAAAAGATGGAAACTCAAGTACTTGGTCAAGGGTCCTTCAGGGCAGTGAAAAAGTCAGGGATTCTAAGCTGGGTGCCAAGACACCCTCTGCAGAAAGAAGTACCTAGAGTAGAGAAAGTATTAGAATCTGCCAAAAAGAAACTGCATGACATGATTATATTCTGAAATGTCAGATTTATGCTCTGTGAAATTCAATAAATTATAGGCTGCAATGGAGGCTAAGACCCAAAGATATGTTAATTCATTACGCATATCCAACCATGGTACATCCCACCCACTATGATGTGTTTGCCAGCACTTTCTTTACTGAAAGTTTCTTGCCCTTTTCAGTGGTTTTCCTTATCAGGTTTAATGCATCCTTTGTTTGCAGTGAAGTCTGATGTGCTTAAAGAGAAAGAGGTCTCTGAACAGAAATGTTAAGAAGATTGGATCTCCCCAGAACATGAGAAAGGACAGCACCTTGCATTTCCTATATTTCCACCAACAAAAAGAAAAATGGTGTCCATACATCACAGATAACAGATTCACAAACTAAAAGATTATGTATCTAATTGAAGGTCACAGAGAAAATCAGTCATCTCAGGATTAGAGTCTAGGCCTCTGACTCAGTGTTTAAATCTCCCATTATGTTACTTATCTAACGAATTGTTGTGGGTTAATCTACAATTGCACTTTGCCAAAATCCTTTCCAAAAATCCTTAGCTTGACATTGATCTAGGATAACAGATGATGCCTGAATCATAAGAAGCATTTCAGACTTTTTTTTTTTTATCTCTTTTTGTGATAACAAAGATCGGAAAGCTTTGTTAAGAACACTGGTTATGAGCCAGTTTCTGCTCAAGCTCTGGTAAATGTTCTGAGAAATGGGGAATTGTAGAGTTGAAAGGAGCTGGTAGATTTCTAATGCAACACTCTCCTCTTCAGAAGATCTGTAATTCACATGTTTTATAGTCTACTTGAGACTGTATTCCACAGCATTTCCTTTAGTCACTGAGAGCTCTGTCAGAGGTTAATTGACCAGAGAAGACATTTATCATTCCAGGTTTGTCATTTAAGCAGAATAGTACCATCTGCATAATCTTTTCTGTATATTTGGACGTAATAGGATATACAAATTTTATAAAGGAGTAGGGAAGAGGTAAAGAGTTTTGAGTAAGTCTTCCCCTAACTTCCTATAGAAATAACTATTATTGCATAGCAACCAATTATGACAGATTCTTTAAAAAAAAAAACTTTGATAGTGGAAATAAAAAATTAAAATATACCTTTGCAATTCAACCAAGTCACATTTTATTTATATCAAAATATTGTATAGATATATGTATTGACTATTCCAATAATTGATTATAAATCCACTTTTTTAATTAGTTTGCACAAAAGAAAGAGACCAAGTGTTTATACAGTCTCAGTAGTCAACACAATTGTGGATGCATAGGATTCTTAAAATGACACCATAAAATGGAACTTAGAACAATCTTGTCTACATACCTTTTTTTAAAAAAAAATATAAGTGCCAACAGACTGTACACATTGAGAGAAATACTGTACATCAGTTAGTCCAACCACTTTTTAGGGAAATAAAAACTGAAGCCCAGGGAAGTCTTTCATGAGTTAAGAGCCAGGAGTTGAACCCAGGTTTCTCTGTCTCCAAGCTGCCCTTAAGAGCCATCCTCAACTCATCTTTTCTTCTCCATGCTGACTTGTGCTTGCTCAACGACCACTCCAAAATTCTCCCATAAATCTCTAGTCGGAGTTTAAAATAACCTCTTAAATTTCTTAACACCCAATCTTAAATACCTTTTTTGTTGACTTACCAATTTTTTGACTGCTTTCTATCTCTTTACTTTGATGAACTTTCTACTTTGACAGACTTGTAAAACTCTGTTCATTCATTTGTTCAGAAAGATTTATAGATTGCTTGCTGGGCGTCATGTCCTCCCTTGATCTTTTTCAAGATGCTAACCTATTTCCTTCTGACTTGGCCTGTTCTCTCTGCTCTGTGGCCACCACGTATTCTTCTCCCCACCTAACTACAAGCATTTCTCAAGCCTTATCTCACTTTCCTTTTTGAGCACTTCCTTGCTCCTAATTGGTCTCCAGTTCCATGATTTCAACCATCACCTTCCGTGACTGAATAACAAAGTGACATCTCTGGGCTGGTTCTATTTCCTCAGAGCTTGGGCTACCTTCCTCCAGCAAGTGTTCACCTGGAAAGCCCAGGTTCACTCGAAACTAAACCTTCTGAAACGGAATATACTCTCTCCCCAACTTACCTCCCCTGAAGACTTTCCTGTCTTGATATAAATGTGACCACATCCAATCAGCAAGGCCTTATGTCAAAACTCATGCGTAACAGAGTCCTCTGATGCTCTGGGTAAAACAAATCTCCCAGAGTTGCCAATTATCCCTGCACATCTGTTCCTTCTTTCCCACTCACACTGCTTCTGCTTTAGGTTCCAAGGCCTGACCTATTTCTCCCTCTTCCCTCTGGCTCAATTATTATCATAAAAATCTTAAGACATACAGAAAAAGTAAAAGAATAACACAGTGCTCATCTGTAGACAAACAAACTAGATTTCATGATTTATAACATTATATCACATAAATATATATTAATAATATTTACTTTCTTTGTCTGGATCCTGGAGAAGGAAATGGCAACCCACTCCAGTATTACTGCCTGGAGAATCCCACGGTCAGAGAAGTCTGGCAGGCTACAGTCCAGGGATCACAAGAGTCAGACATGACTTAGCAACTCCACCACCAGCACCATGTCTGGATCTAGCTCTAAGTATAGGGAGAGAGACAGGAATGAGGGTGGATGAGTAAGGGCATAGGTGTGAATACACCTATAGACGCAGATAAGACATGGATACAGATACAATGGAGATATACAAATACACAGACATATATTTTGCCGTGGACATGAATCTGAGCTAACTCTGGGAGATGGTGGAGGACAGAGGAGCTTGGGGTGCTACAGTCTGTGGGGTCGCAGAGAGTCAGACATGACTTAGCAACTGAATAACAGCATATTTTGCCAAGTAATTTGAAAGTAAAGAGCAGATATTAAGATACTTGTCAGCATACATCACTCCTCTCTTAAGAATAAGAACTTTCTCATACATTACCACTATATCACTATCAAAACTATAAATTAATAATGATCCACTAATATCCAAAGTCTAGGCCACATTCAAATATTCCCATTAATTCCACACCAAATGGCTTTTATAGCTACTGTGGGGTTTTTAACTATAATTCAATCACAGTTTACAAGTTGTGGTCTTATTTAAATATCTGATCTCTTTGATTTCCTTTTTATTTTCCTCCTTTCTATTTATTATTCATGATCATTTACTTTGTCTAAGAGGATGCCAGATAGCTTGAATTTATCTGATTGCTTCCTTGATATGCATTTGTCTTTTACCTCTTCCCCTATAGCCTGTAGAGGCTAGATCTGTTTCGGTCACTTTAATTGATCCTCTTTATTTCACCTAATTTCCCCAATTTCTTATATACCAGGTGAACCTTTATTTCTTCTCTCCTCATGTTTTAATTCCTCTGCAAAATTCTGCCCTGTTCCCACCCCTCTTAACCACCCCCTCCCAAACACCATTCCTCCTGCCTTATCAAGTCTGTTTTCTTTTTAAGACCTTCTCAGGCTGGTCCTGACCCACTTCTGTGGTTCCCTACTCCAACCTTGGTTTCAGGCAAACTGCTCCCTGGAGCACATCACATGCTTCCCTACCTCTCAGCTTTTCAGGACACTCTCATCTCTTCAAGTCCTACCTTCCAGACTTCACATACTTCTTTCATGAAGCCTTTCCAAACCACTCCCAGGCCTACAATTGTTTTCTTACTGTGAACTCACTGACCTTAATATTTATGTGACATCATTCTTTTGGCAATTAGCTGTTAGTTAAAACAGGTGTTTAATATTTTGTCATAGATCACGCATCTCTTGCACCACACAATTGTCCACGTACTGGTGTGTAACTTTCTACCTGGTCCCTCAACCATATTTTAAGTTCCGTTAGTGTGGAGTTCATGCAAAGTTCTTTTTAAGTTACATAATATGCATAATATTACATAAAAATATATACTCAAAAAATGTTTGTTACCTGACTTGTTGACAGATTATTAAAAAATGAGACAAACAAATGAGAATTCCAAATGAGACGTACAGTTTGAAAGAAGATTAATCTCTGTCAAGGCATCACTAATAGTACTTACTTGGAATTTTTATACTCACAAATGCCAACCTTTAGAACCATACCCTTCCGCCACCAATAGCCTAAGGGAGTGGGAAAGAACAGGACTTTAAAAGGCACAGTTCTGCCCACACTAATGGTATGCCTTTAGGCAAGCTCCTTAAATACTTTTAATCTCAGTTTTATAGTCCTTACAATGGGAATAAAGACAGTTACCTTCCCTGTTTGTTGGAGAAAAACAAAATAATAATGATACAAGTGCATCCCTAGCTATTGTGATGTTCTCAATATTAATTGAATCTAATTCATGAAATTTCATTCTCTTGCTTAAAGTCTAGAAGAAATGAAATGCTCTTCAAATGCTTGAAACCCAGTCATTCTAAGAATGTGTAGATAGTAACTCTGAATATTAAATGTGCCAAAAATATGAATACTCATTGAACTGTGAGAACATGATTATCAAGTAGGTTGTGCAAAGTGACTGCTCCGTTCATCTTAGACAGGAGAGGGAATTTCATGACCAAACACAACTGCATACGTTTCAAAGGCAAACTGACCTTCGTGGTTCTGCCTCAACCACTCACTAAGATGTAAACACAATAACCACTTCAAAGGTAATGTTATTAAGTGAGATAATCCTTGTGAAGTGTTTCACCTAAGGCCAGGAGGAGAAGGGGGTGACAGAGGATGAGGTGGTCGGATGTCATCACTGACTCAATGGACATGAGTTTGAGCAAACTCTGGGAGATAGTGAAGAACAGGGAAGCCTGGCGTGCTGCAGTCCATGGGGTCACGAAGGTTCAGACATAATTGAGCAACTGAACACCAACAAATGTGTACAGTAAATGCTCAAAGGTTACTGTCTTGCTGTGGTTTCTCAATGCAAATCCTAAGCAAAGAGCTTTATTCCAAAGTTGTTCTCAGAAGTAACAGATGGAATTTTCCAAGCTATTTTTTCCTCCCCCTACTCCTCTGCTGCATCCCATCCTGTTGAGTCACTACTGTCTTCCATCACCGTTCTCTCCTGTCTTGGAGTCCTTGCCCATGCTATGCTTCAGCTCCTGGAAGGACTTCTTGCACGTCACCTGCCCAAATCTTAAAGACGTGACTCCAGCCCTGTCTCTTTCATGGAGATTATCATTTTTCAATCTTTGATGGCCTTGTCCTCCTTTGCCTTCCCCAGTGACACTCAAATCACATTTAGTTCTATACTGACTTGTAACTACTTTCCTTTCCACAATAATGTGTCTTTTCGACCAACTAAATTAAACATTTTGAGGGCAAGGATGATGTCTTGTTCCCTAGCCTAGTTCAGTGTCATAATAGTAATTATTTGTTGAATTAACACAGGTAACTGACTGTGACAAAAGCACCTTCTGTAAACACAGATTCTGTGAAACTTTATACAGTGATAGTTTTTATTCATAGGGCTATGAATCATCTTTCCAGAGACAGAAGAAAAACACACTTAGGCTGGAAGAGATAATATCAAATTGGAACCTTCATTTCTAAATCATTCCTGTCTCCCAAGGCCTCTTAAGGTGACAAATAAAAACTTTTAATCACTTGTGAAAGAGTCCAGATGACTTTTTGTGTTGTTCAAGCAGAAATATATTAGGATTCATCAGGCTTCAAGTGACAACAACCTAATCCAATTATTTTAAGGAAAGGGGGAATTTACTGATTCATATAACTCTAAAGTATGGAGCTGGTGTGTGCTATTTTGACATCAAATGATATTAGCAGGGCTCAGTTTATCTCTTAGCTACCCTTCATTACAATCTTGGCTTCAGGAGAAGCCAAGATGGCAGCAGCTCCAGTCTGCATGCTTCCCGGTTCAGTTCCAGGAGGGTGGTCATATTCTCTTTCCCAAAAGTCACAAAGGAAGTCTCTCTGATTGAATCCTATGAGCACCTTTGAGCCAATCACCAGGACCAGAAGAGGCAGTGCACAGACATACTGAGGCCCACACCTCCACACCCACATCTCTGGGTCACTGTTGTTAGTAGGCTTCCTGGGGCCACAGAGATGGAGAGTCAGGAGGGGAGGTTCCTTGGAGGCAAATGCATACAGGTATTAGAGAGTGGGTGAAGGTATACTGGAGAAACATTTGAACTCACAGACTACTAGGCATATACTAAATCTTTCATTCAGTGACTTAAGCAGGTTTCTCTTCTTCCATTAAGTACTAAGACTGTGCTTCCAGGCTTTTTTAATATCATGGTATACAGAAAATAATAATAATCCTGCATTACACTGAGTGCTGAGAAAGCCAGGGTCTCAACACTGCCTAGAACAGCAACTCATGGGTGGGAAAGCTATGCCTAGGAGGTAGCATGATTATGTGGAGAAACCACCTAGTCAAGTGAAATCTTAAGCCTTGGCTTTTAGATTCAGATTTGCCACTTACTTGCTGTAAGCAGGTGAGGCAAGTCTCAATTCCTTTTTCCTCATTGGTAAAATAAGGATAATAATACATGTCCAGCCTGCCTCACAGAATTGTTGGGGGCAAAGGCACATAAAAGCATGCCTCTCAATGTATTTTGTTAACTACAGAGTGTTATACAAATGTGAGGCATTATTCCTATTTGAGGGAACTGAGTTAACCAATTGAAAAATAAGTTGGGATATAGGAGATCTCTCCAAAAATGTCTTACACTGAGTTTACACTACTATATGATTTTACTTCATAGCTAAATGGATCCATAGAGGTCCGTGAGGTTGCTCAAGAGACAACACTATGAACACATGTTGGTCAAACAGGGTCAACCAGGATATGCAAACTTATTAAATTTTAAATTATTGATATCATTACTTTAAAAGATATCTGAAAGAACACTGAGCCTCATTTGTCTAAGCAAACAGAAAGTAGGACCAGGATTAACCAAAACCATAGTAAAGGGTCACAATGGACATATAATGGTAAGCTTAATCCCCTAAGCAAGAACATATGTTAACAAAAACACAGAAGCAAATTACACAAGTTAAGTGGGGGAAGGAGAAGATTCCAAAGACAAGGAGTGCTGACTAAGCAGGCCTGATTTCTTCTGAACAGAAATTAGTGCTCCTCCAAAATGCAAAACTATGCCATGAACACACAGCACATGTAGAAATGTTCATCACAGTAGCCACAATCTTAAAATCAAGCTTGACAAGCAAGTTCTCAAATTCCTTTGCAAAAAGAGAAAATAACTAACTGATGCCACAAAAATCTGTTGATTCCCACCTCACTTGTCCCTCCTAAAGTCTTTCTGCTTAAAAATGATGATATAAAATGAAAAAAAAATTGAATTTTATGATTTTACTCTTCTACCAGTTTCCTGCTATAAAATGTACTTTGGGAGAAGAGAAGGAACTGGGTCCAGATAATGTCAATTGACATACACAGAATTAGACACTACTTGAATTCTGGGTAGTGTCTTTAGCAGAAATTCAAACAAGCAAAGCAGAAAAAATAATATGTAGAATATAATGAATTCTTTATATGCAGATTCAACATATACAAATATAGAATTAAATATCTTGAATAATCTCAGGAGGCCCTCAAGATGGAAGAATGACATGGTGATTACACCTCTAAGAACAATAATACATTAGTAAAAGGCCAAATCCTGATTTCCCCTTTGCAGCCCCCTCCTAGTTTGTAAGCAAAATTTAAGTGTCACAAATATCTCAGTGCCTCAAAGTTTGCTCTCAAAAAATACAGGTAATTGGCCTCTTCTTGCCTATGCAAGGACATGAAGAGTAGGAAGGGGAAATGTATGTGAAAATATCACACTGTAGCCAGAGTAAGGTTTTTTCATTTGGTTTTTTTTTTTTTAACAGAAATTTAATCATGTTAACCCACTTCCTGCTTGAAATATTTTAGTAACTTCTATATGCTTTTAGGCAAATTCTTATTATTCTTTTATATTAAGATATTATTGACATACAATATTGCATTAGTTTCCCTGGTAGCTCAGCTGGTAAAGAATCTGCCTGCAATGCAGGAGACCTTGGTTCAATTCCTGGGTCAGAAAGATCTGCTGGGGAAGTGACAGGCTACCCACACCAGGATCCTTGGGCTTCCCTGTGGGCTCAACTGGTAAAGAATCTGCCTGCAATGCGGGAGACCTGGGTTCGATCCCTGGGTTGGGAACATCCCCTGGAGAAGGGAATGGTGGTTACCCACTCCAGTATTCTGGCCTGGAGAATTCCATGGACTGTACTGTCCCTGGGGTCACAAAGAGTCGGACATGACTAAACAACTTTCATTTCATATTATATTAGTTTCAAATATACAACACAATGATTCTATATTTTATATATTACAAACTGATCATCACTGTAAGTCCAGTTAACATCCATCATCATTAAAAAACAAATGAAAAACCATAGTGTGACTACAGTGTGGTACTTTCACATACATTTTTGACAGGAAGAGTGGTATTTGTGTGTGTGTGTGTGTGTGTGTGTGTGTATTTTTAATGGAGCAAACTTTGAAGCACTGAGATATTTGTGTGTGACACTTGAATTTTGCTTGCAAACCAGGAGAGGGGCTGCAAACAAGGAGTCAGGGAGCATCTGGAGAAGAGAGTATGGGGCACAGAGAAGCAAGATGAGAGATTCTGAGGTGGAGTTTACCCGTGTGTTCAGGGGACATCAAGGAGGCTAGTGTGGCTGGAGAGGAATGCGTAGAAAGAGAGTGGTAGGAGATGAGGTCAGATAGCCAGCAAGAAGACAATCACATAGGGCTCTATGCTGCTGCTGCTGCTAAGTCGCTTCAGTCGTGTCCGACTCTGTGCGACCCCATAGACGGTAGCCCACCAGGCTCCCCCGTCCCTGGGATTCTCCAGGCAAGAACACTGGAGTGGGTTGCCATTTCCTTCTCCAATGCATGAAAGTGAAAAGTGAAAGTGAAGTCGCTCAGTCATGTCCGACTCTTAGCAACCCCAGGGACTTCAGCCTACCAGGCTCCTCAGTCCATGGGATTTTCCAGGCAAGAGTACTGGAGTGGGGTGCCATTGCCTTCTCCAATAGGGCTCTATAAAAATGAGCTAAGGACTATGAGATTCACTCTGAGACGGAAAGTTAAGATGAAACTTAGTGGGGCCATGTGGGACTCCCAGGCAGAGAGCCTTTTTGTCTCCCGTTTCTTGTAGGCAAGGCTCTAGCCATTATGACCTTCCTGGAGTTCCAACTGTTCTAACAGTTGCTGATCAAGGGAGGAGCAGCCAAGAAATTTCCTGATGCAAGATTAAACACACCAGAGAAGCTCATCAAGATAAGGAGAATGACCAAGTGAGATGGGAGAAATATCACCAACCTCAGATATGCAGATGATACCACTCTAATGGCAGGAATTAAAGAGCCTCTTGAGGGTAAAAGAGGAGAGTGAAAGAGCTGGCTTAAAACTCAACATTAAAAAAACTTAGATCATGGCATCTTGTCCCATCACTTCATGGCAAATAGAAGGGGAAAAAGTGGAAGCAGTGACAAGCTTTATTTTCTTGGGCTCCAAAATCACTGTGGACAGTAAATGCTGCCATGAAATTAAAAGATGCTTGCTCCTTGGAAGGAAAGCTATGACATACTTAGACAGCATATTAAAAAGCAGACACATCACTTTGCCAACAAAGGTCTACATAGTCATAGCTATGGTGTTTCCAGTAGTCATATATGGATGTGAGAGCTGGACCAAAAGAAAGCTGAGTGCCAAAGAACTTATGCTTTGAATTGTGCATCAAATTGCTGGAGAAGACTCTTGATAGTCCCTTGGACTGCAGGGAGATCAAACCAGTCAAATGTAAAGGAAACCAACTCTGAATAGTCATTTGAAGAACTGACGCCGAAGCTGAAGCTCCATTACTTTGGCCACCTGATGTGAAGAGCTGACTCACTAGAAAAGACTCTGATGCTGGGCAAGATTGAAGGCAAAAGGAGAAGGGGGCAACAGAAGATGAGATGGTTAGATAAAATCACCGACTCAATGGACATGAGTTTGAGCAAACTCTGGGAGATAATGAAGGACAGAGAAGTCTGGTGTGCTGCAGACCATGGGGTTGCAAAGAGTAGGGCACAATTTAGTGAATGAACAACACCACCACCACCTAAAACAAGATTAAGAGACTGCAGGCCCTGCTCATACCCTAACCTTGTCAGAGACCCCACTTTTGCCCCCCATTATAAAAGCCCTCACCAAGTTCACTGAGGTTGAGACACAGTTTTTTTAAGCAGAAGCCTGATGTGTCTCCCTTTGCCTGGAAAAGTAATAAAGCTATCCTTTTCTGCTTCACCCCAAACTCTGGTCTCTAGGATTTTATTCAGTACTGGTGTTTAGAGAGGCTGAGCTTTCAGTAACAATGATGGGAGATTTGAGTAGAGCTCTAATGTAATCTGGCTTTCATTGTAATGAGATTGACTCTGCCTTCTTTGTGGAGGACAGTGTAAGTAGCAATAGCAGATACAAGGAGACTAGTTAAATGTCTACTGTTCCGCTATTTAACTCTTGTTTTTCAGTCACTGAGTCATGTCCGACTCTTTGTGACCCCATGGACTGCAGCACACCAGGCTTCCCTGTCCTTCACTATCTCCCGGAGTTTGCTCAAACTCATGTCCATTTAACTCTTATATTAATTTATATCCCTGTTTCAATTCCTTGGGGAAGTCTTTCCAATCTTCTATATTCTCTTATAATCCGTGTTATCTATCATTAACATAGTACTTGGCATCTTTGCAACTTTATATTTATTTATGTGATTATCCGATTAATATTTGTCTCCTCCACTGGTCTACAAGTTCCTTCAGGAAAAAGAGCCAATCAGCTTTTCCTTCTCCAGTGTCTAGCAGAGTATATAAAACAAGTGGTGTACAATAAATGCAAATAAAGAAAGAAAGGAAGGAAGAAAAAAGGAGGGAAGGAGGAAAGGAAGGAAGAAAGGAAAGCAAGAAGGAAGAAGAGAAGGGAAAGGAAAAACATTCACACAAGAGTTATTTTGCAGATTTTGATACAATTGCTCCAAAATGATGCAATAATTTTGGGGCAAACAGAGAGGAGTTTTTGCCAAAGATGCAGGAAGGGTTATGCCCCACCATCCAAGGAAAGTTTGATTCAACAAGAGATATCAGTAAAAGCTAACATTTATTGAGAGCTTACTAGATTCCAAGTGCTTATTTAAATCATCGTGTTGAATCCCCTTAACAGCCTTAAGGAGTTTATATTACTACATTTTTCAGATGAACAAATGTACTTAAGAGAGGTTAGTTACACAGCCAATAATCTACAGAGCTTAGAGCTCAAACCTTCCTGTTTAGCTGCCATGCACATTGCCTCCTGCAGGGACAGTCAATAGCAATTTTATTAAAGATTTAGCTCCTGCAATCACATTTCTGAAAATCCATTGTGTCAAACAAATAGCAGGGTTCAAATGCAGATGAATTTCTGCCTCTCATCTAGTGTGTACATTTCCCCCCAACAGAAACAATTCCAATCAGTGTCATATGGTTTCATTCGAAATTTTAATGAGGCACAACAAATAAAAAGGAGGAAGAGAAGAGAATGGGAAATCAGAGCTACCTAACCGTAGATCTGAGAAACTGTATTTGCTGCAGTATTAATGTACAAAACAGAATCTTTCATCTCAAATACCATTTAAAAGGCCTTGGTTTGTTTAATATATTAACAAAGAATATAATTTAATGTCACTGTGAGGCATAGAAAAATTCTTATTTCAAAGTGTTCAATAAGAATGATAATTGCCACAAAAATGAATCTCTCCTTTTGATAAATCTTTAGAGAGAAACAGGAGAAAAGTCAATTTTAGGCTATTCTTTGAAATCCTTTCATCACAGCTGCATAATGAAACATGAAGTTTCTAAAATATTTATGAAAACTTTCATTTTTCAAGTATTTACAGTGAATTTTACTTTTCTCAAAGAGAAACCTCCTATTTTTCTTAAAAGAATGCATGCATATGAAGCTCAGTCGTATCCGACTCTTTGTGACCCCGTGGACTGCGGCCCACCAGGCTCCTCCGTCCATGGGATTCTCCAGGCAACAATGCTGGAGTGGGTTTCCATTTCCTTCTCCAGGGGATCTTCCCAACCCAGGGATCGAACCTGGGTCTCCTGCATTGCAGGCAGATGCTCTAACTGCTGAGTTACCAGGGAAGCCCTATATTTATACATATATAAACATATATATGGTTAGAGACAGGGACAAAGATACATAAGTATATAGGTACGTATATGTCTATAAATATGAATATATATATATATATATTTCTCTTATAAACAGCTGGCAGGAATGTAAACTAGTTTAACCTTTTAGAAGGCAATTAAGCACACATCAAATCATTATTATATAACTTTCATATTCTTGATTGATTCAATGATACATTGTCTATAACACTACACATAGAAAATCCTAGAGAAGCCACCAGATAACTACTGCTGCTACTGCTGCTAAGTCACTTCAGTCATGTCCAACTCTGTGCAACCCCATAGATGGCAGCCCACCAGGCTCCCCCATCCCTGGGGTTCTCCAGGAAAGAACACTGGAGTGTGTTGCCATTTCCTTCTCCAATGCATGAAAGTGAAAAGTGCAAGGGAAGTCACTCAGTCATGTCCAACTGTTAGCGACCCCATGGACTGCAGCCCACCAGGCTCTTCCATCCATGGAATTTTCCAGGCAAGAGTACTGGAGTGGGGTGCCATCGCCTTCTCTGAGATAACTACTAGACCTCATCAATGAATTTGGTAAAGTTATAGGATACAAAATTAATAAACAGAAATTGTTGTGTTTCTATACATAACAACAAACTAGCAGAAAGAGAAATTAAGGAAACAATTCCATGTACATTACATCAAAAATAAGAAAATATCTAGGAATAAACTTACCTAAGGAGGCAAAAGACCTTTACTCAGAAAACCGTAACATTGATGAAAGACAACGCCAACTGGAAAGTCACACAGTGTCCTTGGGTTTGAAGAATCAACATTGTTAAAATGACTACACTACTTAAGGCAATCTACAGATTCAATGCAATCTCTATCAAAACACAAATGACATTTTTCACAGAACCAGAGGAAATAAATTTAAAATCTGTATGGAAACACGAAAGACCCCGAATAACCAAAACAATCTTGAGATAGAACAGAGCTGGAGGAATCATGCTCCCTGACTTCATACTATACTACAAAGCTACAGTAATCAAAAGAGGATGGTCCTGGCACAAAAGCAGACACACAGATCAATGAAACAGATTGCCCAGAAATACATCCATGCACTTATGGTCAATTACTCCACAAAACAGAACATCAGAATATACAATAGAGAAAAGACAGTCTCTTCAATAAGAGGTTCTGGGGAAACCAGACAGCTGCATGTGAAAGAATAAAATTAAAACATTCTCTAGCATCATGCATAAAAATAAAATCAAAATAAAGACCTAAAAACATGATCGGACACTAAAAAACTATTAGAGGAAAACACAGGCAGAAAACTCTTCAACATAAATCACAGCAATATTTTTTTTTTTTTGGATCCATCTCCTATAGTAAAGAAAATAAAAGCAAAAATAAACAAATGGGATGTAATTAAGCTTAAAAAGCTTTTGCACAGAAAAGAAACCAACAATAAATGAAAAGACAACCTACTTAATGGGAGAAAATATTTGCAAATGATATGACTGATAAGGGATTAATATCCAACATATATAAACAACTCAACATCAAAAAATCAAACAACCCTGTTGAAAAAATGGCCAGAACAACTGAAGAGACCTTTCTCCAAAGAGGAAATGCAGATGGCCAACAGGCACATGAAAAGGTACTCAACATCACTAGTTGGAAATGCCAAAAAACTCCACAACTGCCAGAATGGCTACCATCAAAAAGAACACAAACAACAAATGTCAGCAAAGCTATGGAGAAAAGGGAACCCCGTACACTGTTGGTGGGAATGTCATTGGTGCAGCCACTGTGGAACACAGTATGGAAGTTTCTCAGAAAACTAAAAATAGAACTACCATATGACCCAGCAATTTTACTCCTGGTGTATATATCCCCCTAAAATCCAGTAATCTGAAAGGATATATGCACCCCAAAGTTCATAGCAGCTTTATTTACAATAGCTCTGATATGGAAGCAACTTAAGTGTCCATCAACAGATGAATGGAGAAAGATGTGAGATAGATATATATGTATACAAACCTTCCCTCATAGCTCAGTCAGTAAAGAATCTGCCTGCAGTGCAGGAAACTCAGGTTCGACTCCTGGGTTGGGAAGATACCCTGGAGAAGGAAATGGCCACCCACTCCAGTACTCTTGCCTGGAGAATCCCATAGATAGAGGAGCCCGACAGGCTCCTTGCATCCATGGAGTCGCAAGAGTCGGACACAACTTAGCGACTAACCACCAAACCATATATATACAGTGGGATACTGCCCAGTGATACAAAAAAACCATGAAATTTTCTCATTTGCAGCAACATGGATGCACCTTGAGGGCATTATAGTAAGTGAAATAAGTCAGACAGAGAAACACAAGTACTGTACAATATCCCTTAAATGTGGAATCTTCAAAACACAACAAACCAGTGAATACAACAAAAAGAAGCCATCTCACAGATACAGAGAGCTGACCAGCTGTTACCAGTGAGAAGAAGGAAACAGAAGGGACAGTTAGGGGTACGAACAATTTGGTATAAAATAAGCAACAAGGATATATTGTATAGCATGAGAAACACAGCCAGTATTTTATAATTATAAATGGAGTACAACTCTTGAAAATTGTGAATCACTACACTGTACACCTGAGATGGCTGGATGGCATCACTGACTCGATGGACGTGAGTTTCAGTGAACGCCGGGAGTTGGTGATGGACAGGGAGGCCTGGCGTGCTGCGATTCATGGGGTCGCAAAGAGTCGGACACGACTGAGCAACTGAACTAAACTGAACTTATATAGTATAATACAGCAACTATACTTCAAGAAAAATAGCAATAATACTACATTTAGTCATTTATCTTATGACTGTATAGAAAGATTAAGTATAGCTATCTTTGTATAATTTATAGTAATAACAACAACAAACATATAATCTAAACTAGAGACAATCAGCCATAAATATGTCATATCCAAATACTGGAATACTATGCAGCCCTTAGAAATGAGTCTACAAAGCTACATTTGCTGACCTGGGACTGTGTTAACAGTACATAATTAAGTGAAAAAGTTAGTTTAAAAATAACAAGCATAGGCATTCCCTGGCAGTCCAGTGGTTAGGACTCCTTGCTTTCACTGCCAAGGGCATAGGTTCAATCTCTGGTCAGACCAATCCCACAAGCCATGTGGTATGACCAAAAAAATACATAATTAAAAAAAATAGTAAGCATGTTTCTACTTTTTTAAAACATACATATTACACACAGAAATAAGTCTGAAAGAACAATTATCAAAATAATATTATCAAAATAATATTAGTTGTATATGGAAATAGATTATGAATTACCATAATGCATGTATGTGATGTATGACTCTGTGTGTATAGATACAAAGATACATATATATGATTTTCACAATTATCCAATGGAAAAAGTTGGCCATGGTTTACATTTCTCTCTCAAAGACCAACTACCAATTTTTAGAAATTGAATCCTTATAGCCAGTTAAAAATGATGAGATATAAAATATACATCAAAGTCAAAAGTTTAAGATATTTAATAAAGGTACAGCTAATAAAACAAAATTTACCTAACAGTTTTGCCTAACTATATACTGAACCACACATAAATAATGGTTACCTACACCTTTTTACAAAGATATCCTACCTCAGTGGGTTATTTCGTCTCATCTGCATTTTCCCTAGGTCTTTTGAGAATGTTCAGAAGCTACATCGGGTGCCTTTCTATAATAAAAATACTACTGTGTTCCACTCAGCTTGTTAAGAAATCAAAGAAAGAAATTAAGTTAGTTTGGCATGATTTGTTTTTGATGAACCCATGTTGCCTCCTAATTATCACATTATTTTCCTCCAGATGTTTGCAAATTGAGTGAGCACAGACATTCTCTTTGTTGACATGCAGCATGAAAGCCCTGGACAATAGACTATGTTTGAAAGCTTTCGAGTTATTAAGTTTGCTAGCAGTTAAAATGGAGCTTCTCTGGCTGAAGAAACAAGTGTGCACATACTTTAAGACATGACAATAATTATTAAAATTGGCTATGTAAAAGGAATGAGCTAATGATGAAACATCCTCTGAAACCTATACTCTAAGGAAAACCCAGGATCTGCTCTTAACCACTTTAAATGAACAGAAGGTGGTACTGGTATGAAAACACAATCATACAAGTAAATAAAAGCAGACACTTACCTACACAGCTACAGGTAAAAACACTCGTATATCTGTAATTTGGCAACACACAGATCATCTTTAATATGCTTATTCAGTTTTTGCAATTTCATTGCAGCATACAGTCCCCTGATGCATAATGAAGACCTAACTTCGGGCAAGGTAAACAAGGTAATAAAGCTGCAGTTTTCCCAATACTTTTATCTATTATCAGCAATAGCAGTGAGTGGACAAAACACTTGCCAAGACTATTGACCTCCATGTCTCTTTATCTACAAAGCAAGGTTAATGATGCCCGACTGGGAAAGGGGTTTGATGAATGAATGAGACATACTGTGAAGAAAAAATATTAACAAAGTGTGTGCTAAGTCACTTCAGTCGTGTCTGACTCTTTGAGACCCCATGGACTATATAGCCCACCAGGCTCCTCTGTCCATGGGGTTCTCCAGGCAAAAACGCTGGAGTGGGTTGCCATGCCCTTCTCCAGGGGATCTTCCCAACCCTGGGATCAAACCTGCATCTCTCAAGTCTCCTGCATTAGCAGGCAGGCTCTTTACCACTAGCACGACCTGGGAAGCCCTAACAAAGTAAGTAGTAATCTAATACATATTAAAAAAAGATATAAAATACAATATTTTAAATATTCCCTTTGAACTGTAACAGAAGTGGAAGGAAGAGCTACTGTGAGGCTGGGTTTTATTTATTTATTATTTATTTATTTATTATTAGGTTGTTTTATTTATTTATTTATTTTTGATTAGGTTGATTTATAATCTAAGAAACACAAATGGCTATTAATTTACTCTTGGCAAAATTGCCCAAATCAATACTTTATGGATTTAATGTGATAGCACTGGAAAGCTTATGAAATTACAAGGCAAGGAAAGTTTCTCTTTAGTGCTCCTGTAACTCCTTAATCTATCTCCTTACAACTATTTTTGAGAGAATGACCGAGAAGTCAGGATTCACCAAAAAAAAAAAAAAAAAAATCCTTTATTACAGCCAAATGCCCTGAACTGGTTGATTATATAACTATAAATATTCAAAAGGTAAAAAGAGAAAGAAGAGAGAACAAACTGGAGGAAAGGAAGAGGGAGGTAAGAAATGGAAGGAAAGGGAACGAAAGAAAATAAAGACTAGAAACGCAAACAATGAGCATGCCTATAAAATAAACTCCACATACTTGCTTACCTTTATCACACCCTGGATTCCCAGGAAGCCATTCTTGATATTCGTTACTATCTTGAAAATTTCAAGAAATTTTCAATTTTGAAATGTTTGTCAGTACATCTGACTTATTCTGCTAATTTCTTGCAGAATTTCTTACATGTGTGCTGGGAACTTCCTGACACCACAAGATAACTTTCCACACTACCGTAGACTTTGTAGTACTAGGTCAAACAACAAACCTCTGCTGAGAAGCAGACGCAGAGGGGTTGGGTAACTGCACCCACTAGCTCCCATCATCACTTTGCCATGAATTTGACTTTTATTAAAAGATTTTTTTTAATGCGAACCATTTTTTTAAAATCGTTATTGAATTTGTTACAATGTTGTTTCTGTTTCATGTTTTGGTTTTTTGGCTTCAAGGCATGGGGGATCTTAGCTCCTCGACCAGGTATCTAATCGGCACCTTCTGCATTGGAAAGTGAAGTCATAACCACTGGTCCGTAAGGGAAGTCCCATGTGAATTTGATTAAAATTCAACAAAAGTATAAATTTCAACATACTAAGTGACCACTTGGAATACTGAAAACATATTTGTACAATGTGCCAGAAGGATTCATAGCACAGAACATATTCTTAATTTTACTTTCCCCTTTATAGCATCTTCCTTCACAAATTCCCTCCAAGCATGTATGATTCTCACACTGAATCCTGGTGACCCAGAACCCTCTACTGCAGTTCCTTCAACTAACTCCTACTTATAGTGTTTCACCATGCACATCATGCTGTCATCTTTCCTCTGTCAAGATTCTTGTTTGGTGTCTATTTCTTTGGAGGTTTGATCTCTGGCAGGTAATCTATGTAGAAAGATTGTTCCTCCCATCTAACACATTTATATTTTAACATGCTTTCTGAAGACATGGTGATTTAACCCAAAGAAATACGTGGGGAACCATAAGCCCTTAGACTGGCTGGTAAAGAGAGATTCAGGGGAAGGTGACCTCGTGTGCATCTGTACCTCACGCTGTGCTGTGCTGTGCTTAGCTGCTCATGTGTCCGACTCTGTGTGACCAAATGGACTGTAGCCCACCAGGCTCCTCTGTCCACGGGGATTCTCCAGGCAAGAATACTGGAGTGGGCTGCCATGACCTCCTCCAGAGGATCTTCCCAACCCAGGGATTAAACCCAGGTCTCCCACTTTGCTGGTGGATTCTTTACCATCTGAGCCACCAAGGAAGCCCAAGAACACTGGAATGGGTAGCCTGTCCCTTCTCCAGGGGATCTTCCTGGCCCAGGAATTGAACCAGGGTCTCCTTCATTGCAGAAGGATTCTTTACCAGCTGAGCTACCAGGAAAGCCCATGTGGACCTCATGGAACCCATCAAATCATATCATATAGATAGCTGACTAGCCTTCAATTAAAAAGCTATAAGCTACCACACCTGTAATCCTAACAGGTCAAAGGATGATATAATCATGGGAATGAAGATTTGGAAATAGACACTAATGAATTAAAAACAAAAGGGGAGGGAATTCCCTGGCAGTTCAGTTGTTAGTACTCCCTGCTTTCACTGCCAAGGGTGCCAAGGGCATGAGTTCAATCCTGGGACAGGGAACTAAGATCCCACAAGCTGCTTGGCATGGCCAAAACAAACAAACAACAACAAAATGGGGAGAATGTTTATAGGTGTATAAAATGGCATTGAAATGTTCATTCCTATCTAGTTCAACCTCCATTTTGTACCATGGAGAGTGCTTGAGTTACACACAGCTGTATATGTCAAACTATGCTCTGGTTCACAGATAAGCACTCAGTTCTTTTTGGAAAGTTTGAAGAGAAATGCTTGCCCACCTCCTTTGATTGGAGTCATCTCTCTTAATACTGATAGACAAATGTGAATTTACAATCAAACTGTCTCAAAAAGGCTATAAAGTATGGTTATTTTGGCTAGCAACATTGAAACAAAATGTTAAGATTTCATCAAAATGATCACTCTAGTAAGGAAATAAATCAAAATTAAACTTCAAAACTCTTAGCATGTCCAACAGCAGCACTTCTAAAATCAAACAAGTACACTTTAATATTGTAACACCTTCACCAAGGGATTTCAAAGTCTTAATGCCAAATAATCATCCTTATTTACTTGAACTTCAAAAATGTTTTTCCTTTGCCTAGCATAAAGTAAAAGATAAAGATAGTTCTCCCTTAGAACTGCAGAATCAGAAAACGACTTTCTCTGTTATGATGCATTAGTAGAAAAAACTAGATCTGAGAGCTTGGCAGAAATTGTATCATGTTGAGCTCATTCTTTGTTCACATAAAATTATGAGATCACTAAAACCCAGGTACACATGGAGGATTACACAGGTGATAAGGATTTTCCTTTGTAATATTAGTTCAAAGATAACTGTCCAGAAATAGGCATCAATAAGAATGCACTTTGGACCATGAAACATCTTTGCCCTTAAGCTCTTCTGAGAGTATCTCAAAGTACTGCACCATCACAATCCCAATTTTTCCCCCCAGAAGATCTGTTTTCATGACACCAGTTTCTTGTTATTTGAGTCAAAATCGTGAATTAGCGAAGGCTTGTATTTTCTTCCTTTTTCCTCCCACTGACAAACTTTCAGACTGTTTCCTAATTGTTACACTCTCCATCTACAAAGACAAGAGTTGAAAACTCTTATTTATCATTCCTGCCCCAGTTTTAGAGTAAACGAAGAATCATCAAAATGGATGTTTTGGTTTTTTTGAGTTGCTTATATATTGAGTTTCTAGACTTTTCCTAGCTTAGCTAGCATGGACACCAACTGTATCTAGAAAAATTACAAAGCCTGAGATATATCTTTGGACTGATATATGATTAAATTATATATGCAGTTATTTGTGAATATAAATAATTGGATATAAAATTAATAAAAAGGATATATATATATATATATTTCTCCCCCACCTCTGGCTCTCATTTTAATGCTGTATCTCCTATCCAAGTGATTTTTAAATGTGATCCAAAATTCCCCTAGGGTAACTGTCAATCGTAAAATACAATTCATTTGATTTATATATAAATTACTAAAATTATTTGCAATCATTTGCCACTCATATCACATCAAAACCAGATTTTTATTTGGGATTCATTTTATCTGAAGTTTGTGGTAGTTTTTTGGAGTTTTGTCAGCAGCAATCTGTAATGCATGAAAAACTCCCATGTTTTCAAAGTCACATACCAACCCCCCAAACATTTCAAAGGCACAGAAAAGGTTTTTTCACTTGAATAACATACTCCAAGTTCTGTAGTTTAATTCCACCTCTCTCTCACCATCTCTTGCCCCTTCCAAACCACTACCCTCATTCCTATTCCTCTGATGTAAATCTCACCACATTTTTGAGAGTTTGTCCTGATGACCAACACATTGACTTCTGAGCCTCCCATTTATCCCTGAGAAGAACTGATCACCTCCTCCTCACTAGCTAAGCAGTTAATCTATCCTGGTTAACAATTTAAGTAAGACATCTGTGTTTGTTTCCTCAGACTGCTATAACAAAGTACCATAAAATGGGTGGCTTTAAAAACAAGAATTTACTCCCTCACCATTATGGAAGGCAGAAATCCAACATCAGTGTGTTGGCAGGGCCATACTCCCTCGGAGACTCGTGGTAGAATCCTCCTTACCTCTTCCTAGCATGTGGGGGTCAGTGCCAATCCTTGACTCGGGTTTGCATCTGTATCACTCCAGCCTCTGCTTCTCTCACCACATGGCATTCTCCCTGTGTTTCTTCTCTGATAAGTACACTAGTCATATTGGATTAAGGGTTCACCCTACTCTAGTATGACTCCATCTCAACTTTTTTCTGCAAAGATCCTAGTTCTAAATAAGGTCACATCACAAGTATCAGGGGTTAAGACTTCAACATATCTTTTGGGGACCATGATTCCATCCACCATAGTATCTTAAAAAGGCACACTCAACCATAACAAAACAAAGTTCTCTAGCAAAATATTTCCTAAGTAGAGTGTCAAAACCACTGCAACTAAATATATGGAATAGCCAAAGTATTTCCTGGAGGATTTAATGGTGAGCTTTTAAAAAGAAGGACCAAGGTTATTTCTAGAGCTAAACTGAGTTCTTGTCCTCCTAGTCAGTTCTCCTAAGTTGCAGAAATCTATTGCCTTAATAACCAAGGGCAAAACGTAGTATGTAGTAATTACACTGATAACATGATCAACTAATGAAGTTCATTAGTCTAGTTGATGAAAACAGGACTTTATTGACTTTTTTATTTGTCACTGGTAAATGAGTACTGTAAAGAGAGATACCATCCAGGCAAAGTATGAAGCAAAATGCATTCTTTCAGCATCTCATTAGTCTTAATTAAATTGTGCCTTTAACTCATTTAAGCTAAAATTATTCAAAGCATGTAAAATTTAAACACCTATTTAAGCAATAATACATACAAGTATTGTATGCATTACAGACAGGCCAATAATTTTTACTAAATTAAAAATGACCCAATGTGATTTCACACCACTTGGGTTCAAATTTCTTTGAAGTAATTTTACAAATATTTACTATATCTTTAAATGTCTTGGTCCCAGAACAAATCAGAATTAAAATCCCAAGGAAAATTGTTCAACAAAACTTTTCTTTGGATTGTCAAAATAACTTAAAATAGATTATATCCAAAGAAGACAAGAAAATACTCAGCTATTAAAATTAGCATTATACTCAAAACAGAAAAATATTGAAGGAAAAGAAAGCAGGTCTTCTTCAATATTCCAAGGACCTGCATGTTCTTCTCATGTAATCACAGCTTCCTACCAATTCTATGACTGCATCAGGTTTTCAACTATTGTCATCAGTATTTTCTTGATTTACACATACTGTTCCATATATTTGATTTCAGTATTGACCATTTGGTGGTGTCCATTTGTAGAGTTGTCTCTTGGGTTGTTGAAAAAGTGTGTCGGCTATGACTAGCATGTTAACTTGACAAAACTCTGTTAGCCTTTGCCCTGCTTCATTTTGTACTCCAAGGCCAAACTTGCTTATTATTCTGAGTGTCTCTCGACTTCTTAGTTTTGCATTCCAATCCCCTATGAAGAAAAGGACATCTTCCTTGGGTGTTAGTTCTAGAAGGTCTTGTAGGTCTTCATAGGACCTGTCAGCTTCAGCTTCTTCAACATCAGGGGTTGGGACATAGACTCAGATTACTGTGATGTTGATGGTTTGCCTTGGAAACGAACAGAGATCATTCTGTCGTATTTGAGAATGCACCCAATGACTGTGTTTCAGAGTCTTTTGTTGACTATGATGGCTACTCCATTTCTTGGAAGGGATTCTTGCCCACAGCAGTAGATATAATGGTCCTCTGAATTAAATTTGCCCATTCCCATCCATTTTAGTTCATGGATTTCTAACATGTCCATGTTCCCTCTGGCTGTCTCCTGCTTGAGCACATCCAAGTTACCTTGATTCATGGACCTAACAT
The DNA here is from genome assembly GCF_000754665.1 of Bison bison bison. NCBI lineage: Eukaryota > Metazoa > Chordata > Mammalia > Artiodactyla > Bovidae > Bison > Bison bison. The sequence continues at coordinate 213,823 of NW_011494706.1, forward strand.
TCCAGGTTTGTATGCAATATTGTTCTTTTCAATATCAGACTTTATTTTCACCATCAGACCCATCCACAACTGATCATCATTTCTGCTTTGGGCCAGCCACTTCATTCTTTCTGGAGCTATTAGTAATTGCCCTTCACTCTTCCCCAGAAGCATGTTGAACACTTTCAAACCTGGGGGGCTCATCTTCCAGTATCATGTAATTTTGCCTTTTCATATTGTTCATGAGGTTCTCATGGCAAGAATAATGTAGTGGGCTGCCATTTCCCCCTTCAGAGGACCAGGTTTTCTCAGAACTCTTCACTATGACCCATCATCTTTGGCAGCCCTGCATGGCATGGTTCATAACTTCATTGAGTTGTGCAGACCCCTTTGCCACAACCCAGGAGATAACTCTACACGTGGACTCACCATATGATCAATACTGAAATCAGATTGATTATATTCTTTGCAGCTGAAGACAGAGAAGCTCTATACAGTTAGCAAAAACAAGGACAGGATCAGACTATGGCTCAGATCATGGACTCCTTATTGCAAAATCCAGACTTAAACTGGAGAAAGTAGGTAAAACCAACAGACCATTCAGGTATGACATAAATCAAATCCCTTATGATTACACAGTGGAGGTGATGAAGAGATTCAAGGGGTTAGATCTCTTAGAGTGCCTGAAGACCTATGGACAGAGGTTCACAACACCGTACAGGAGGCAGTGATCAGAACCATCCCAAAGAAAAAGAAATGAAGGAAAAATAAGGCAAAGTGATTGTCTGAGGAGGCTTTACAAATACCTGAGAAAAGCAGAGAAGTGAAAGGCAATGGAGAAAGGGAAAGATATACCTAACTGAAGGCAGAGTTCCAGAGAATAGCAAGGAGAGATAAGAAAACCTTCTGAAGTGAAAAATGCAAAGAAATAGAGGGAAACAATAGAATGGCAAAGACTAGAGATCTCTTCAGAGAACTGGAGATACCAAGAGAATATTTCATGTAAGGATAGGCACAATAAGGAACAGAAACATCAGAAGCAAATAGAAGCAAAAGAGATTAAGAAGAGGCAGCAAGAATACACAGAAGAACTATACCAAAAAAAAAAAAAAAAGGTCTTAATGACCCAGATAACTGCTATGGTGGCTATGGTGTGGTCACTCACCTAGAGCTGGACATCCTGGAGTGTGAAGTCAAGTGGGTTTTAGGAAGTATCACTATGAACAAAGCTAGTGGAGGTGACTGAATTCCAGCTGAGCTATTTCACATCCTCAAAAGTGATGCCGTTGAAGTGCTGCACTCAATATGTCAGCAAATTTGGAAAACTCAGCAGTGGCCACAGGACTGCAGAAGGTCAGTTTTCATTCCAATTCCAAAGAAGGGCAATGTCAAAGAATGTTCAAACGACCATACAGTTGTAATCATTTCACATGCTGGCAAGGTTATGCTCAAAATCCTTCAAGCTAGGCTTTAGCAATATATGAACTGAGAACTTCCAGATGTATAAGCTAGATTTAGAAAGGCAGAGGAATCAGAGGTCAAATTGCCAACCTCAGATGGATCGTGGAGAAAGCAAGGGAGTTCCAGAAAAACATCTACATCTGCTTCCTTGATAATGCTAAAGCTTTTGACTGTGTGGATCACAAAAAACTGGAAAATCTTAAAGAGATGGGAAAGCTGTCTCCTGGGAAACAGGAATATAGGTCAAGAAGCAACAGTTAGAATCGGACATGGAATAGCAGGCTGGTTCAAAATTGGGAAAGGAGTTCGTCAAGGCTGTATATTGTCACTCTACTTATTTAACTTATATGCAGAGTACATCATGCAAAATGCCAGGCTGGATGAATCACAAGCTGGAATCAACATTGCCAGGAGAAACATCAACAACGTCAGATATACAGACGATACCCACTCTAACAGCAGAAAATGAAAAGGAACTAAAGAATCCCTTGGTGAGGGTGAAACAGGAGAGTGAGAAAGCTGGCTTGAAACTCAACATTAAAAAAAAAAAAGCAAGATCGTGGCATCCATTCCCATCACTTCATGGCAAATAGATGGGGATAATGTAGAAATAGATTTTATTTTCTTGGGCTCCAAAATCACTGTGGATGTTGACTACAGCCACAAAATAAAAGATGCTTGTTTCTCAGAAGAAAAGCTAGGAAAAACCTAGGCAGCATATTAAAAAGCAGAGATATCACTTTGCAACAAAGGTCCGTATTGTCAAAGCTATGATTTTTGCAATAGTCATATACAGATGTGAGAGTTGGACCGTAAAGAAGTGTGAAAGTGGAAGTTCCATTCTTCCTGAGTGTGGAAGAATTGCTGCTTTTGAACTGTGGTGCTGGAGAAGTCTCTTGAGAGTGCCTTGGACTGCAAGGACATCAAACCAGTCAAACCTAAAGAAAATCAACCCTGAACATAAATTGGAAAGACTGAAGCTGAAGTTAAAGTTCCAATACTTGGGCCACCTGATGTGAAGAGCCAACTCATTGGAAAAGACCCTGATGCTGGGAAAGATTGAAGGCAAAAGGAGAAGCGGGCAGCAGAGAATGGGATGGTTAAATAGCATCACGGACTCAATGGACATGAATTTGAGCAGATTCTGGGAGATAATGGAGGACAGAGGAGCCTGGTGTGCTGCAGTCCATGAGGTCACAAAGAATCAGACATGACATAGTGACTGAACAACAACAAATTCTATATATATTTTCACTAATCAAACAGGATATATACTTAGATTTTATCTAAGGATTCTGTATAAATATTTTAAATTTATGATAGAAAAGAGCCAATTCATTTAACAAGCTTTGAAAACAGCAAAGTATGAGAGGGCAGCAGTCCTGTATCTTTGCCTATTAACAAAAAGAGGGTCAAAAACTATGCCTTAGCTTCCAATGCCCGGCAGGGATTTTATTTTGTACTTGTCCCAGACTGTTTTCTTGATCCCCATTATGTTGTTAGCTCAGCAGAGGAAAGAGACAGTTTAAAAAATGTCACAGTGGGAAGTGTTTTAATATTGAGTGGTAAATCCCTAGAGGCAAATGCAAAATATATCCACATTGTTAACAGTGCCTTTGGAGCAGAGACAAGATTGTTAAAATAAGTGATTCTGGTTTCTTTCCTTTCCTTGAAGTTGTTTAGGCTTTGAGGTTGCTTGGGGGTGGGGAAAAGGAAAAGTGTTTTCCATAAAGTGTAATTATGTTTGTATTATTAGATATTTTATAATGTACCTCAAAATACAAAAACCTTTCTTCTCATTCTATCCATGCTTCCTAAAATTAATAAAGTGAAATAGACATAGAATGAACAGTGATTTTAAACTGAGCACTGAGCACCTCAAAAGGTAAGCTTGTCTCTAGCATTGTAGATCATTGTAGGTGATTGCCACCCTGGCCCCACAAGCAATCACCAAGAACTGGTTTTACATATTTAACACAGGAAGAATTATAAATCTTCAAAGATGGTCTAATCAATGTTCTTGAATGGCAGAATCTATCTTTCAAGGAAAAAACATGGCTTCATTTTACACATGGTACTGAAGAAAATGACAAAGGCATCTCCAACTACAGTCTCTGGAAATGAAAATCACGAATAGATACCTTAACAGAGCTGGAAATAAAACTATTAAGATCTTCTGGAACTTCCACACATTCCTTTCTGAGCCTTTGGTGTGCTTTCTTGCTAATCTCATTTGCTTGTTATTGTCCTCTCTCTAAAAGATTTAACTTATTCTATTCACAAAAGTGCTTAGGTTTCCGGTATCCATTGCAGCTCTTTTGTGGGCAAAATTGGTATTTTGATCTCTGACGCTGAACATCTGCAAACTAAATTTATATGCACGGTAATGACACACAATCATAAAGGATGTGAAATAATCTGTCTGTGTTACAGCAGATGTCAATTTTTGTTGCTTGTTATTACTAAAAGGGGAAATGGAGTTCCTCTCTGTGACAAGTAATGTTGCTTCTAATTCCTAGCAATAAATGTACCTAGAATATGTGCCGAAGTGGCACTCAGCCTGAATATCCATCACCATTTTGATTGTTTGAAATGCATCTGGTCCCTTTGAGTATATTTACCGTGATTACCCAGTTCAAGCCTTTTCACACTATTGTATGTGTCATCAAATGACAGTAATGAAAATAACTGCAACCATTATTATAGGTTTTAGGACTTTGCCATCTGTTGAGTATTAGCCTTTGCCATTCCCCAACTGGCATTCCAGGGAGCCAAAATTACACAGAAGCTACCCCACAATACTGTGTTTTTACATCACCTTTCATTTTGCACACACCAAAGATGATGCATTCCTTAAACAGTTCTAATAGAATCTAGTAATTAAAAATGAACGTGCATAAGCTCACTTGATGTGGTTTCAAACCTTAGAGTACAAGTTATAAAGCCCTAAAATTAAACATGGCATATGCCATGCAGTTTCAAGAATTAGCAGTGGTGTTTAATATTGTGATATTTAAGCATCAATCTAAAATGACACCAAAAAAAGGACAGGTATGTTATTATCTCCATATAATTTATACTATTTGGAAGAAACCTATATATCTTTTTTATGTAATAAGTAAGTAAGGTTAGGCTTATGTTAGGCTAAGGACTTATAATCTGTCAGAATATCAGTGCTTTGACCAGCCACAAATTTGTTAAGAATGTGATTTGTATTCACAAATTATACTACAACTTATATAATATATTATATATAATATAACAAAAACTTATATTTGATTATGCTATTGTCAGCAGTAATCTGCCACCATACTAGAACCTGATTGTAACACCTTCTTTGAAAAAATACTCAACAAAAATTCCAGTCAAAAATATGATGATAAAATATTAGAAATTTCAAAATGCAAAGGAAAACATAAAAGCTTAAAGCTCAAACTTTGTCTGCAAGTTGTATTTTGCAATATTGTTGGTTTCAAAGTCCCTTTTGCACAATTTTAGTCAGACAAGAATGAGAAAAGCAGACTGCTTCCCTGGTGGCTCAGTGGTAAAGAATCCCTCTGCCAAGTTCTATCCCTGGGTCAGGAAGATCCCCTGGAGAAGGGAATGACAACCTATGCCAGTATTCTTGCCTGGGAAATCCCATGGACAGAGAAGCCTGGAGGGCTACAGTCCAAAGAGTTGAAAAGAGTCAGACGGAACTGAGTGACTAAACAGCAATAACAACATGGAAAGAAAAAGGCAATCTCATAGTAAGAAAGCAAGAACAGTGCAACTAAAGAAAACCAAAGAAAAAATGCAGATGAAAGTTTTTCTAATTGCAATTTCTTATACTCCATTTGCACCCCTTTGAGAGTTCACTTCAGTTTGAGAATATTGTAACTACTCAAGAAATACTTGTAGAAGATAACTAGAAATTAAAGGACCAGGCTACATTAGAAATGGTTGTAGAGAATGTTGAATCAATAAACGTTTTGTTAAAGGAACATGGTGTTATATCAGAACTGAATATACAAACCACTCCTTCTTACATGAAATGCAGAATTTATTAAATAGCACATGATCCTGACCCAGAAAATGCCACCAACACTGAAGGCAGATTTGCTAGCTCAGTCTTTAGGAGAAGGGATACATCCATTCACAGAATTTTTGTTTCAGTTACATGCATTTTTGTTAACTGTTGTTTTGTCGGTAAGTTGTGTCTGACTCTTTTGCAACCTCATAGACTACAGCCCTCCAGGCCTCTCTGTCCATGGGATTTTCCAGGCAAGAATAGAGGAGTGGGTTGCCATTTCCTTCTCCAAGGGATCTTCCCGACTAAGGAATCAAACCTGCATCTCCTGTGTCTCATTCATTGGCAGGTGGATTCTTTACCACTGAGCTATCTGGGAAGCCCACTTTTGCTAATACAATATAGCTAACACTCTATCGTCACTGCATTTGTCCCATGAGAAAACAACAATTCGGGGCATTCATTTTAAAGAATGCAAAAGAATAGATTTCAAAAAATTTTTATTTTTCAGATAGATCTGAAGACTAACTTTTCTAGTTAGTTTGCCAGAAAATTAAAAAAAGGGGGGGAGTGACTAAGGAAAAAAAAATATAACCATATGTGATTTTTATTTAATTAAAAGAAATACCCAACAAATAAAGGAAGAGAGAATGAAGAGACCACACAGTGTGAAATAAAAGAAAATGTACTATTTTGTATTAGGATCTTAGAAAGAGTAAGAAGATTACGTACCTTTCAAGGTCACTTAGAGAACAACCAAAAAAGGTAAAGTCATTTTCTATCCAAAAGTAAACTTGGAAAGATAATTCTAGCCATAATAGGTAAAGTCTGAAAAATTACCATGAATTGTGGGAGAGCTAAGCAAATGACAAAAATGACCAATAAAACTCAAACTAACGAAGGCAGACTTGAGTGGTCTTCTTATATAAATGGGTAGTACTTTGCCTGGAATGTAGCTGATGACACAATTATTGATCCAGTTTTAATGATGATGTGGCCAGCTGAACAAAAAAACAAAAATAGTAGCAGCAATAATGAGTCAAAAGTTTATGAGAGCTATTGAGGTCCTATAGAACTGTATTACCCACTACTGCCTGGAATAATATTTACTGTCTTATCTGTTCAAAATGCTTTATACTCCTGAGTAAGTTTCAAAGTAATGAGCTTGTTTCCTTTGAAAATCTTCCAAAAAATTTGAACAAGTCATAGATCTTTGGTGTTTGACCCATGCCTTCTCCTTATTTGTGGTCAGTAAGAAATAATGTAATCCAACCAATATCTCTTACACATTACCAAGTTTTAGGCACTATGCTAGAAACTTGCAAATCAACACAGAATAAATGGTACTCAAATATTGTTGAGTCTGAACTATTTACATGCCCAACAAACAGGAACATGGTGCTGGAGTTATAAAGGTAGCCCTATCTTTGGATTATAGGAGAGTGGAAAAAACTGACATTAAACAAGCCATCACAACAAAGTGTGAGGATGATAATTCCTTTCCTCCAGACTCAAAATCTAGTGAGGAAAGCAGGCATGCAAACTTAGAGCTAAGGTAAGGGTGACTGAGAGATGCTTAATAGAGAGAAATGAGCTGTGAAACAGAGTGAAGCAAGGCATTAATTCTAACTGAGGACATTCTGAGGGAAGGAGGATTTGAACAGGCTTAGCAAGAAGGATAATGATGGGGGAAGGACATTTGAAACAATGGGACCAAGCACATAAGGGCGCACCTTTTAAAATGACACAGACCAGAGGAAGGATCAGGGGATTTAGGGGAGACGGTCAGAAAGCCATGAGGAGTCTTAAAAGCCAAGCCAAGAAACCTGAGTCTATTCTATAGGCACGGGAAGGCAGGTAATGCTTTTTGAGTTCAGCAATAATGTGATCAGACCTCTGGTTCAGAAAGAAATTTTTGGAAAGCTTTTGTGAACCATTTTAAATACGAGAGAAATGACTAAAAGAACACATACTAAAATAGTCACAAAAGTGATATTTTTGAATGACTACAGGTAATTATACCCATTTGCTTATTGATAATCAACGTGAATGTTGCTGGTATCTTTTAAAGCAAGCAGCAAACTTTTTCTGATATACTATATCCATCAATATAAATACACTATTTATTATTACTATTACCTAAATGTAAGAGGTTGAAGGCAAAAAAAAAAAAAAAACCAAAGCCATATTTAACTTTCAGTATTTAACTTGCAGTATTGATTAAGCCAAAATGCAGCCATTGGTCTTTGGTCAGGACTTTTATTGAAATTGATTTAAAGCCATATATTTCCAGCAGCCAGCAAATGATGGCATTTCCCCGAATATCCTGCAGTCTGGTCCTAGAATAGCACAGTGACTCCTTGAGTTACAGGAAGAAGAACCAGTTGGATTACAAATCTAGGAAGGGAAGGAGTTTCTCATCACAAAACAGGAAGGCATCAGATAAGCACAAGGGCACTCTGTCTTCATCATGGTTCTAGGGAATCAAGTCCTGACATAATATATTCCAGGGTGACTAGATGTTCCTTCCCAGGGCTCAGTCCCCATTTTAATAAAAGGTGATCTGGATACAAGACAGGTGAGGACAAGGATCAGCATCACTTACCTCTCCTGGTACATTACTTGCTCTCTGACGGGAGCAGGGGGAAACAGTAAAGGGAATTCTGAGAGACGTCGTCCTGAAGAATGGGTATCACACACTGAGAATGTTGGTAACTTCAGGGTCACTGGATATACCACCTTGGTGGCATTATTTTAGTTCTTTTCCATTAATGTATTAAGTGATTTTGAAAAAAAAATTATTCTTGTTATATCTTCTTAGTCTGGTTCCTCTATGACCTAACCCCATGGTAGATTAAAATTTATATACTAGAAAAGAAGTTTGATTATTTTTTAAAGTTAGATAAAAAAAAAAAAAAGAAACACCCAAAGAAGAGGAATGATGGTAACAATATATAACCGTCAGGAAAGAAAAGAATGATCACCATATGGAAAAAAAATACATGGACTGTAGCCCAGCATGTTCCTCTGTCCATGGAATTCTCCAGGCAAGAATACTGGAATGGGTAGCCATTCCTTTCTCCAGAGGGTCTTCCCAACCCAGGGATCCAACCCAAGTCTCCTGCACTGCAGGCAGATTCTTTACTATATATACACACACATACATACATATATATATACATACATATATATATATATCCTTTCCATTAATAAGTGGAATATTTGCATTTGTATGGAGTCTCCTGAAGAGAATAAAGCACTCTATTTATATTACGTGATAACATTTAAATATTCTTTTCTAACCAAAGGTCAAATATAACTCATAAATCATGAGTGGAGAGAAGAATCAATGAAGGCAACCAGCTTAAAGTTAACTTAGGTCTGATTAGCCAGGCCACATAACCTGCACATCTGCCCTGAACATCTGTCTGATCAACCCACCTACCCTGGGGACAGATTCTATAAGCTCCTGCAGGTCGACAAGCCAGGCTGGGTCAGAACAATGGACCTCCCACCTGTCAAACGAATGGCAGAGAAATACAATCTGAAGCCCAGGAACCAGGCCTAAATAGATAGAAAGCCAATACCACAAGAAACCAACTAGATCAAGCCCTGAGTGAACTGACGCATAAAGAGGAAATAAAATGAGCCTTGCAAAATCCTCTGAGCTGGTTTCCAAATGAGCTTTTTACATGGTTTCTCTCCATCCTTGGCATGGGTTTATCAGTATCCATTAGAAGAGCTGACCCAGGAAAAAAATTCCAGGCAGAGGCCCCTGATCAAACATGTACCAGTATATTGCAATTGGTCTTTCTCTTAGTAATTATTGAATGAATCCAACTTTTGAGGACCAAATAAATACATGTTTTTCTTAGCAAGGGAAATGTGCATGTTAGACATACACTCTACCATGCCACTTTCTTCAACTAATATTCCTCTCAAATAGTTCTGGTTCCCCAATTTTTTGTTCTTTTGTTTCATAAGCTCTTCAAAATGAATCTATTCTAGTATTTGCTTCATTATTATGACTAAAAGATACATAAATGAGCATTAAAGATGGAAATTCTATTTACTAATAAATTAACATGGCCCAGTGGGTAAAGAATCTGCCTGCAATGCAGGAGCCGCAAGAGACACGGATTCAATCCCCGGGTCATAAAGACCCCCTGGAGAAGGAATTGGCAACCCACTCCAGTATTCTTGCCTGAAAAATCCCATGGACAGAGGATCCTGCTGGGTTACAGTCCAAAGGGTCGCAAAGAGTTGGACACGACTGAGTGACTAAGCACATAGATACCTAACATCAACAACACTTCTCCCCCACAAAAATATCCCTACCACATGAGGGTGAAGTGGGCGCAACTGGATATGAATACGGTTGCTTAAGCACCATTTCAGGTTGTTCTTTTCCTGCTCTATTCACACTAGCCTGCAGAACTAGTGGAGTAAACCAGGTCTTGATCTCTATTTGCGCTCACTGAAATCATTCCTTTGATATGTACCTTAGCCATATGAGGGCTTCCCTGGTCGCTCAGACAGTAAAGAATCTGCCTACAATGCAGGAGACCCAGGTTTAGTCCCTGGGTCGGGAAGATCCCCTGGAGAAGGAAATAGCAATCCGCTCCAGTGTTCTTGCCTGGAGAATTCCATCGACAAAGGAACCTGGCAGACTGCCATGTATCAGAGATGGAAGTGACTGAACTTAGAATTTGACAGGCAGATGAGAGAAGAAAGCATTAAAGACAGAAAGACAAATAAGTGCAAACAGATGTGAGAAATGGAATATTTTCTGCCATATCAGTAAACAAGGACGTCAAAGTCATCAGCAATTGCAGCCCTCTAGTGTGAGCTGATGAACCCTGAGGGAACACAGGAAGGAAAGAGATACCTGTCACCTCGAAACCATCAGGCTACAGCCTCTCCCTACAAAGAGCCCCAAGGAAGCTCAGGACGTGAAAAACACGGGATACTGATCCCATATAGCTGAAAGTGGAAGTGTTAGTCCCTCAGTCGTGTCTGACTCTGCGTTCCCATGGACTGCAGCCCGCCAGGCTCCTCTGTCCGTGGAATTCTCCAGGCAAGAATACTGGAGTGGGTTGCCATTGCCTTATCCAGGGGATCTTCCCGAACCAGGGATGGACCCTGGGTCTCCTGGACTGTAGGCAGATTCTTTACTGCCTGAGACACCAGGGAAGCCCATATAAAGCTGAGGTACATATCAAAGGAATGATTTCAGTGAGCCCAAACTCTTGCATCTTTCCATAGATTAAAAAAAAAAAAAAAAAAAAAAAAAAAAAACACTAAATTCCTTAACTTGGGTTATCAGGATTTCTTTAGTTAATAACAATTTTTTTTATGTTCAGACTACCTGCCCTTTGTTACAAAA
>NW_011494706.1:224757-260635 GCF_000754665.1 Bison bison bison
GATTAAAAAAAAAAAAAAAACACTAAATTCCTTAACTTGGGTTATCAGGATTTCTTTAGTTAATAACAATTTTTTTTATGTTCAGACTACCTGCCCTTTGTTACAAAACTTGTATATAACCTGGCTCCTCCTCTCCCCTCCTCAGAGCAGGGGTTACTGAAGACGCTGTCTCCCGAGCTTGAAGTCCTAAAAATTCCCACCAAAAAAAGCATAACTCTCAATTTTTAGGTTGTGAATATTTTTTTAAGTCGACAGATGCTTGCCAAATAGGTGATCCTGAGTTAGAGTGCAGAAAGACAAAAAGGCCGACATAGGTACCATCAGACCATTGTAGGATCATATACTAAGATGGGAACCTCAGGTTTTATTTTGGGGGGCAGTGGGGGACACTACTGTACTTATCAGGCACAGGAGACAAGATGAAACTAGTGAATTATAAAGCTTACTATGATAGCAATATTGAGAATGAGATCAATATGAATGAGACTGGAAGAGGAGGGTACAATAGGAAAGAGGAGAATCCTGAAGGCCAGGACAAGAGCGGTGGCAGGGACTGGTTAAGAAGGTGAGATCACAGAGTGTAACAACAACCGTGACCGTTTCGGCATTCCCTTAGCCTGAATGCTCAACCCCATGCGCCTGTAAAACGTCTTCTTACTCTCAAGGTGCAGCTCAAAGGTTTCTTCTCCCACGAAGCCGTGTATCTGAGAGCGCTCGCTTTGCTCTCCCATAGGCTTCTGTTTGCTCCTCTGTATGTTCAGGTCTCTCAGGACGGCGGTTCTCTTGTTCTCTGTACATCCCCTGCTCAACTAGCATCTGCTTCACATACACCTACACACAAGACTTATCTTCCTACATACTTATCCTCGCCTCAGCTTAGGAGTATAGATCAGAATGTCTCCCCCTGTTAGCTTATCCAAGCGGTGGTGCCCACTGCTGGTTTCGCTGGTAACCCTTGAGCCAACCTGACATCCACTTCCCCCAACACCAGTGGCCTCTCTCCCACCACTACATGGAACAAAGACTGCCACCAAGTCCTACCCACTGTCTGTCGCTGATGGTGGGGTGTAGCCCCAGGCCCTTGCTTCAGAAATGTAAGCTCCCCTTTTAAACCATTGTTTTCTGTTGTGGACTCCAGGCTCTTTCTTTGATCTTGAAGCTGGGCAAGTACAGGCCCTTTAAGGCCTGTGGGATCCAATCCAACATCCTCTTAGGACATTTAGTTCATTCGGCCAGGATCAGAGTCAGCCCTTCCGTGGGCACTGCCTCGGTTACACCACAGCCCCCTTGAAAGTGGCTCCTTGGCTGATCCTTCCAGCTATTCCCCTTCACCAGACAACATCAGGCACAGTACCTCGCACGTAATAGCTTGGATGATTAAATAACCTGAAATGCCTCAAAGAAACACTTCGTTGGTTTTGCATCACTATAGAGATAACCAAATTACAGAGCTACGAGCAAACATAAAATGATGAGGAGCAACTGGGCTAACTTCAGAAGACCCAAACCAAGCTACAGGGAGAAAAAGGAATAACTGGAACATATTTCTTGGTAAGCACTGACATTCGTTTCTTTGTCGAAACATTTCTCTGTGCATCTCCCCGCAAATCACGACAATAGGAACAGAGATCCAAGGCCATTTTACTTGTAAACTGAAAAAACAACTGGCATTGTACACAGATACTTGTGATTCACTGAGAAAAATGTTTACCTCTCCCCTCCTTTCACTTCAACATTCAAATGGAAAAAGAAAGTTCTTTAGCTAGGAATAAACACAAGTCCCTGAGGCTCTCGAAGAGTCTAGTTATGAAGGGAGGTGGGGGGAAGTGGAAAACACAGCAGCTTCTCTCTTTTAATTATGACTTCACCACCAAGGAAAGGAACTCTGTTTATTTTCCCCAATATTACCGAAGAGGAGATTGACTACTAAGCTATTCATTAACAACTTATCAGGCATTTTGGATCTCATAATTGAGAAGGGGTGAGACACAAAAGGAGAGCCGTCTAGGGCTACTGGCTTCCTAAGAATTCCTCAGTATTAATACCACTCTTCCTAAATCCCTTTGAGGATAGCTGCTTAGACGCTGAGAGAAAATAATTGAACAATTTCATGGTGACATTAAACAGCAGCTCATAATTGACCTCAATATGAATAGCAATAAAGATGGAGAGAATGACATATGCTCTATACAGTAAGCGTGGGCAGGATTCAAATCCTAATGCTTTTAACTCCAGCAAGGAAGGAAAACTGCTTAATAATCATCTGACGGCTATTTGCTTTCTGTGGCCGAGCTGGCTATTTTCATATCACCTCTGCTAATTGACTGCACTGAAATGATAGGAGCACCATCTGCCTCAAAAGAAATCTCAGATTCGCATTGATCTGGGAATTGACCAATATGGTAATGCCACTTATTTCCTAAAAAGGGCATTTCAACTGGACAAACCAAAGTGAAGCATTACGCAATTTTCTATATAATCAGCATTAACAGAAGATAAAGAAGGACTGGTTTTCAACTCGGAAAGCATGTGAACAGATACAGAGGTTCTAGCAACTACTCCCTGTCCTCTGCTTTTATATCTTGGATCTGACTGTGTGAGCAAAGCTATAGGCATTTACTCAGACTGTTCTGGTTCTTCTGTAGACAGCTCTAAAGTCTGGAAGTGCAAATAGAGAGAAGCTGTTTAGTTTTTAACACAGGCTCCCCTGAGTATCTGTCCCCACAAAATAGATCATTCAGAGTCAATTCAGAAGCCCTCTTATCCTCAGGGAATACGTTCTCAGATCCCCAGTGGATGACTGAAACTGTAGATAGTGCTGAACACTATGCTGTGTTTTCCCTATACATACATACATACCTATGACTGAGTGACTAAGCATAGCACATGATAAAGTCTAATTTATAAATTAGTATAGTAAAAGATGAGCAGCAACAACTAATAATAAAATAGAATAATTTAAGTAATAATAGAACAAGGCACTGTAATAAAAGCTATGTAGATGTTATTTTGGAGAAGGCAATGGCACCCCACTCCAGTACTCTTGCCTGGAAAATTCCAAGGCCAGAGGAGCCTGGTAGGCTGCAGTCCATGGGGTCACTAAGAGTCAGACATGACTGAGCGACTTCACTTGCACTTTTCACTTTCATGCATTGGAGAAGGAAATGGCAACACACTCCAGTGTTCTTGCCTGGAGAACCCCAGGGATGGGGGAGCCTGGTGGGCTGCCGTCTATGGGGTACAGTCGGACACGACTGATGCGACTTAGCAGCAGCAGATGTTATTTCTCTCTTTTGTTCTCAAAATATCTTATCACACTGACTCAATGCCTTTTCCATCTTAACCAAGCACTTCCCATGCATGGTGGCCATAATACTGACAATCGGAGGTGCAACAGCAAAACTAGCAAGAATTTCTTTTTCCTTCTTAAACAAGTTTAGAAGATTCTTTACTGCAGATCTTAGCAACCTCAGCACACAAACTTTTCTTTTCTTATTAAGTCAAGAACTTTTAACTTTCCACTTAAAGGAAGCACTGTACAGCTTCTCTTTGGTGTTTTCAAACCACCAGCATCATTACTTTTGTGCTTTGGGGCCATTTTTAAGTGAAATGAGGGGTGCTTAACACGAGCCTGTGCTGCTAAGTCGCTTCAGTCGGCTCCAACTCTGTGTGGCCCCATGGACTGTAGCGCTCCAGGCTCTTCTGTACATGGGATTCTCCAGACAAGAATACTGGAGTGGGTTGCTGTGCCTCCTCTAGGATCTGGTCCCAACCCAGGGATCAAAAACCCATCTCTTAGGTCTCTTGCATTGGCAGGTGGGTTCTTTACCACTAGCGCCACCTGGGAAGTGCTTGAACTCAAGCACTGCCATACTGAGACAGTTGATCTGATAACCTAGGGGGCTGATAAGTGACTAAAAGGTAGGATAGGCTGGGCAAAGGTATGATTCAAATCCCAGGCAGGATGAAGCAGGAAGGCTGGGGATTTCACCATGTTATTCAGAATGGTTCACAATTTAAAACTTATGAATTATTTGCTTCTTGAATTTTTCATTTAATATTTTCAAACTGCAGTTGGCCATGGGTAACTAAAACCACAGAAAGCAAAATTAAAGACGAGGGGGGATGAGTGTATTTAGAATACTTGTACATTAAAACTTTGTATTAAAGGAAATTCTAGACAAAAAGGAAATATAAAATACTACCAAAGGGACTCAACTAGTAATCATATAACCAAATTCACCATCTTCCCCAAACTGCACTTGTTCTTGTATTCTCTAACACAGATGCTCCACCATCCACTGCTTGCCCACCTCAGAGTTGGTATTTCCCTTGGTTAAATTCCTACCTGTCCCCCTGACTGGTCTCTCACCCACCCCATCTGCCCACCACAAATGTGCCCACCTAAGCAATTTAGTTAACTAACAAATCTGACCCATTAACAGCTGAAGCGCTTTGTGCAGTGCTTAGTCGCTCAGTCCTGTCCGACTCTCTGTGACCCCATGGACTGTAGCCCACCAGGCTCCTCTGTCCACGGGGATTCCCCAGGCAAGAATACTGGAGTGGGTTGCCATGCCCTCCTCTAGGGGATCTTCCCAACCCAGGGATCAAACCCTAGGTCTCCCGCATTGCAGGTGGATTCTTTACCATCTGAGCCACTAGGGAAGCCCAAGAATATTGGAGTGGGTAACATCACTTCTGCAGGGGATCTTCCAATTCAGGAATAAAACCAGGGCCTCCTGCATTGCAAGTGGACTCTCTGCCAGCTGAGCTACGAGGGAAGCCCTGAGGCCCCTTACTCCAGCTGAAAAGACCGACCTCTGCTGTTTGATGCCGATTTCTTTATTGTTACCTCCTGGCCTCTCCACGTCCTCTAACCCCGTTTAACATTAAACGTCTCCACTACTGAACTACTTGTAGTTGAGTTCATCTTATCATGCCAGGCCTCCTGCACTTGCACGCACTCCTTCCTCAGCTGTGAATGATCAGCTCCACTCGACCCACTTGGAATGGGTGGGTCACTGGCTCTGTAAATTCCTTCCACAAAAACACCCCCATACACAATATTAGCAGTTCTTTTTTGGTAGTATTCCTGCATCTTGTGCACAGTTCTTTGACTGCATTTATCCTACCGTATTACGAGCACATGCTTCCTGTTCTCCTCTACAAAATGGTGAGCTCTTCAAGTGCTTCTCCTAAACTGAAGCAGTGATGAGAAACACGGGCTCTGGAGCTCTCTGATTTCAAATCCTGGCACCACTCTTCACCTGATCTCTCTTGTGACTCAGTGACTTCAACTGTAAAACGAGGATCAGGACAATATATACCTTAGAGAGCTGTTGTGAAGATTAGAAAATCTAATTTCTGTACAGCATAGTCAATGCTTAATGAATGTTATTTATCAGAATGAAAAGTCAGTGGCGTTCTTATTGCAGTTGCAGTGGACACATGGTAAAAATCCAGAAATGATAGTTCAACTGGACTGTGTAACCTGACTTGAGGAGAAATTGTAAAGTTCATTCTAACAGAAACACTCTGGCAGTGGTAGATAATAGATTCTGTGAGCCATTTAAGCAGGAACATTCTTTCAAGAGCCCTGATATCTACATGTCTTCATTAACTCCTTCCAGTATTGCTATTCTTTTAAAATTCTGATTCTCAAGCATGTTCATCCTTTCTAGAGTCTTATTTTGGTCCCAAAATGGTCTTTCTTGGCCTGAACAGAACTTCCCCAGGTACAATAGAAAGAGCTAATGAGCTTTCTTGCTTATTCTTCAGGAAACAACTTCCCAATCTCAACTTTACTGCTCACATTGAAAAAACACAATTTTACTAGTCTTTAACTTTACTTAACGTTATATCATTATATCAAAGGAATAATACAAGATCCCCAGAAAATCTATGTAATGTGCAAGTGAATATACATACATACCATTTGTCTTTCCTGTGATATGCACAATAGACATGTCAAACTTATAAACTAAGATTTTTAAGTTTTGAGTCTTCAGTTCAGTTCAGTTCAGTCACTCAGTTGTGTCTGACTCTTTGCAACCCCATTGAGTGAAGCACATCAGGCTTCCCTGTCCATCACCAACTCCCAGAATCCTCTGACTCATGTTCATTGAGTCGGTGATATCATCCAACCATCTCATCCTCTGTCATCCCCTTCTCTTCCCGCTTCAATCTTTTCCAGCATCAGGGTCTTTTCCAATGAGTCAGCTCTTCACATCCAGAAAAGGTAATGGCAACCCACTCCAGTACTCTTGCCTGGAAAATCCCATGGATGCGGGGCCTGGTAAGCTGAAGTCCATGGGGTCACTAGGAGTCAGACATGACTGAGCGACTTCACTTTCACTTTTCACTTTCATGCATTGGAGAAGGAAATGGCAAACCACTCCAGTGTTCTTGCCTGGAGAATCCCAGGGATGGGGGAGCCTGGTGGGCTGCCGTCTAAGGAGTCGCACAGAGTCAGACACGACTGAAGCAACTTAGCAGCAGCAGCAGCAGCTCTTTACATCAGGTGGCCAAAGTATTGGAGCTTCAGCTCCAGCATCAGTCCTTCCAATGAATATCCAGGACTGACTTCCTTTAGGATGGACTGATTGGATCTCCTTGCAGTCCAAGGGACTCTCAAGAGTCTTCTCCAACACCACAGTTCAAAAGCATCAATTCTTCAGCACTCAGCTTTCTTTATGGTCCAACTCTCACATCCATACATGACTACTGGAAAAAGCATAGCTTTGACTACATGGATCTTTGTTGGCAAAGTAATGTCTCTGCTTTTTAATACACTGTCTAGGTTGGTCATAGCTTTTCTTCCAAGCAGCAAGTGTCTTTTAATTTCATAGCTGCAGTCAACATCTGCAGTGATTTTGGAGCCGAAGAAAATAAAATCTGTCACTGTTTCCACTGTTTCAAACTGTGGAAAGTTCCAGCATTAGAAACTGAATTTTACTAAAATACTTTCCAAAGAAATACCAGCAGATGAAATCAATATCTTATAACCAATTACCAAGTTATAATCACAGTGTTTATAGCTTTCCTCAATATAGATTAAATTAAGACGTCTCTATATACACCAGAAAGGAAAGTGAAGTTGCTCAGTTGTGTCCAACTCTTTGTGATCCCATGGACTGTAGCCTACCAGGCTCCTCCATCAGTGGGATTTTCCAGGCAAGAGTAGTGGAGTGGATTGCCATTTCCTTCTCCAGGGGATCTTCCCAACCCAGGGATCAAACCCAGGTCTCCCGTATTGTAGGCAGATGCTTTTACCATCTGAGCCACCAAATTATTTCCAAATGGCTATCATTTTTCAACATCTTAACTTGTGGTAAACATGACTTTAACACCCACTTTTTTTCTCAAGTCAAAAATAAGTTGTTTTATTTGTAAATCCAGTCACATTTTAAATGTACTAAAAGATAGTTCATGCATCTTTAAATTCATATTTGCCTTTATTTCATATTTTCTTATACTGGGATTTCTCAAAATTAGATAACCCTAAGTTCTTAAAATCGAAGCTTCCTTTTTTTACCACAAGAAAACTTACTACCATTACAGATATGTGTACTTCCAAGAAGACTGTGGCACCCTTATGGCAGAAAGCGAAGAAGAATTAAAGAGCCTCTTGATGAAAGTGAAAGAGGAGAGTTAAAAAGTTGGCTTAAAGTTCAACATTCAGAAAACTAAGATCATGGCATCTGGTCCCATCACTTCATGGCAAATAGATGGGGAAACAGTGGAAACAGTGACAGATTTTATTTTGGGGGGCTCCAAAATCACTGCAAATGGTGACTGTAGCCATGAAATTAAAAGACACTTATTCCTTGGGAGAAAAGTTATGACCAATCTAGAGCGCATATTAAAAAGCAGAGACATTACTTTGGCAACAAAGGTCCATCTAGTCAAGGCTATGGTTTTTCCAGTAGTCACGTATGGATGTGAGAGTTGGACTAAACAGAAAGCTGAGCACTGAAAAATTGATCCTTTTGAACTGTGGTGTTGGAGAAGACTCTTGAGAGTCCCTTGGACTGCAAGGAGACCCAATCAATCAGTCCATCCTAAAGGAAGTCAGTCCTGGATATTCATTGGAAGGACTGATGCTGGAGCTGAAGTGCCAGTACTTTGGCCACCTGATGCGACCAGCTGACTCATTTGAAAAGACCCAGATGCTGCAAAAGATTGAAAGCAGGAGGAGAAAGGGATGACAGAGGATGAGATGGTTGGATGGCATCACTGACTCAATGGACATGAGTTTGAGTAAACTCCAGGAGTTGGTGATAGACAGGGAAGCCTGGTGTGCTGCATTCCATGGGATTGCAGAGAGTTGGACATGAATGAGCGACTGAACTGAACTGAAGAAGATTGTGATGATGTTGCAATTAAAAAATTGTGGCCAAATAATCCCACAGAGTGACCTTGAAATTCTACTTAATGGTGTCTAAGTTAAAAGTTTGGTTTTGTTAACCTAGGTACCTTTCAGGTTCTTGAACCCTCAAGTCTTACCTAGGCTAGCTCTTCTTTGCTTCCTGTCTTGATAATTAATGGAAATACACACTCAGCCTGCAGCAAATTCAGGAATTTTATTCCCCATGAAAACCTTGTGAAAAGGTTGTTCCTCCACAAGACAATAATTAGTTTAAATCTGAAGTGCCAGTTGGAAGCAGCATTGATTCTTTGGGGACACCAGCACTCTATCAAGTACACTATTCCTTCACCAAATCACAGGAAAGTTAAGTCAACTTCCAAAGAAGTATAACTTGCTACCAATTCTCGCTTGAGAAGACTCGCTGAGGCCAAACCAACTTCATCTCTCTTCCCTTCAGTCCTTGCTATCATTTCATGGAAATTGGCTGCTGAGGTCAGAATCTACTCACTTTATTTTCTTCAAGGCCTTGTCCCACAAACAAGCAAAAAGGAATGCATTTTTCAACCTTGAATGGCTGTTTTATAGGCATATACACTGTGCATCTATAGTGCTAAAGTAACTGTAGTTAAGAAAATATACTTTCTTTGTTTCCAGATTTCTAAGCAGGGTGCTGTTAACTTCCTTATCCAGCTGTTCAACGCAGTAATCTTCCCCAGCTGTTTACCATTTTCAACAATAACATACTCCTGCATGTATGAAATATAGGAAACTTCAAAAGCAGATCTTTCATATCTCCATCCAGAACAAACATAAAAAAATACTTCCTCTTTCTGCAAATACCAGAAAGTTCAAGAGACTTATTTTAAAACCCCTGTAGCCTGTGTGTGCATCATTTCATTTTTATCCTCTTAGGCTTACATTTGGGGTTCCCTGGTGGCTCAGTGGTCAAGAATCTGCTGTCAGTGCAGGAGACACAGTTTCGAATCTTCCCTGGGTTGGGAAGATCCTCTGGAGAAGGAAATGACAACCTGCTCCATTATCCTTGCCTGGGGAATTCCATGGACAGAGGGTGTGGGCT
Organism: Bison bison bison; assembly: GCF_000754665.1. Lineage (NCBI taxonomy): Eukaryota > Metazoa > Chordata > Mammalia > Artiodactyla > Bovidae > Bison > Bison bison. Next base: position 234,204 of record NW_011494706.1, read on the forward strand.
GCTACAGTCCATGGGGTCGCAAAGAGTCGGACATGATTGAGCACACACACTTACATTTACCGTTCAAGCAAATGTGGAGGTGAAGAGGGTAGTCTGGTAAAAATATGCCTCTAGTGGGAGATAGTCATTAGAGATCTTGAAGAAGTCCTGTCTCAGAGGAACCCTTTTAAAAGAAATTCCCTGAACTAGTGGATTTCCAAATTTGTTGCCATCATACCCTCCAAAATAATTTTGAAACACTGTTATCTACTCACACATTTTTTAAGCTGACAGCTTAAAATTTTATCATAAGCTGAAATGTTTCTAAAAGATAGCTATGACAAACCTAGATAGTGTATTAAAAAGCAGAGACATCATTTTGCCAACAAAGGTCTGTATAGTCAAAGCTATGGTTTTTCCACTAGTTATGTACGGGTGTGAGAGTTGGACTATAACGAAGGCTGAGCACCAAAGAACTGATGCTTTCAAACTGTGGTGCTGGAGAAGACTTTTGAGAGTCCCTTGGACAAAGGAGATAAAACCAGTCAATCCTAAAGGAAATCAACCCTGAATATTCATTGGAAGGACTGATGCTGAAGCTGAAGCTCCAATAAGAGCCTACTCATTGGAAAGAACCCTAATTGGGAAAGATTGAGAACAAGAGGAGAAGGCGGTGACAGAGGATGAGATGGCTGGATGGCATCATCAACTCAGTGGACATGAGTTTGAGCAAACTCCAGGAGACAGTGAAGAACAGGGGAAGCCCAGAGTGCTGCAGTCCATGGAGTCACAAAGAGTTGGGCACAACTGGGAGACTCAACAACAACAAAATGTATTCTGGCATGTGATATATTGTATATCTGCTTTAAATATATTTTCTACCAAATACTCAATACTCTGTATTTTAGGTCTTTTGATTTATAGAAAATGTCTGCATAACCAATACCTTACATAACAAAGCTAATATCTCAACTTGTAACTCAATAACAAGTAAAATGAAAAAAGAAGTCAGTTCTCATTGATAAAAGAATTAGTTATATCCTACATGTGAATACATCTTTGTGACAATTTTGTCACATCTGAATTTTAATTTTAAGGTGATTTTAAGGGAGAGAGATGGAGAGACAGAGACAGCAAGGCAGACTGTCTACCTACGTATTATTTAACGATTACAAATCATTTCAAGCATTTTCCATTTATTTACTCATTTTTCAGGTTCTAAAAGCTCCTACATTCACCTTTAATTGACTCCACAGGCACAATTTCAAAACAAGAAATTAAAGAAATCCCCCATGGTTTAGCGGACTAAAGGGCAATTTATTCCACAAAGGAAGAGAAATCAACTTTTTTGTGTTTTACAAGATTTGCATGTGAAAACGAATAAAATGACACTAATTCTACAAATGTGACATGAGAGTTGCACCTAGAATTTTAATCATTTTTCTAATCAGTCTTCAGGGCAGCAATTTAGAGGACTAAATTATGTGGGCAATAGAAATAACAATTGCTATGTATTCCCCCAAATCCTACAGTTCTGAATTGCTTTCAAATAAACCATTTGAAGGACGGTTAAGCCATTTTTGAATACCTGCTACAACAAGCCATCATTGCTGTAGAGGGAAATAAGACAAACAGAAGAATGTCTTCCTCTGAGAAACATGCAATCTGGTTGGGGAACAGGATATACACACCAGAAACAATTAGGAAATCATTCCATAAACCCAACAGAACTGTTAATGCTATGAGGCATTTGGATTAAAAATACGGAACTTGTAATCTATCAGACCAGAGACTCAATTCTGGTTATAAATTACTTCTCACTGATCTCAGCTTCCTTGTCAATTAAATGGAAACAATCAGGAGGACATGGATAGGCAAGTTACCGCCCATGGACCAAAGCCTGCCCAGAGCCTGTTTCGCATGAGCACTGAGCTAAGAATAGTTTTCACAGTTTTAAATGGTTAAATAAGTTTTTTTAAAGAATATTTGATAATATTTTTAAATATATAAAATTCAAATTTCAGTGTCCAGAAATAGTTTTATCAGAACACAGCCAGACATTTATTTACATATTGTGTAGAGAGGCTTTTGTGTTAAAATAGCAAAGTTTAATATGCAACAGAGGTCATATGTCCTACAAAGTCTATAGTATTTTCTACCAGGCCCTTTATACAAAAATTTGCCAAGATATTTGTTGTAGAGAATTAAGAGAAATAACATTAATGAAATGATTAACACAAAACCTAGCATATAAGCACTCAACAAATAGTAAATATTATGATTCTTTTGTAAGAAGCTTTAATTTGAACCAAATGTACAATTTCAAAAAACAACTCTTTTTCTATTTATGAGAGACTTATTATTATGAAATACTACACATACAAAATCTACATAAAGGCTTAATTCCCACTCATACAGTGACTGATTTGATATAATACATAATAAAATACTTTTAAAACCAGAGCACAAAGTACTGCATAGTTTGATCACTAACTCATTAGTTGATAAGCAAAAGTAAGCAAGGCTACAAAAGACATGACTAACTCATTGAGTAATTGACCATTAAAATTCTTTCAGAAAATGGAAATTTTGAATGGTCTAACCTATAACCATGCAGACACAGACAGAGCCTGTCATGCATGCATGGCAGAGAAGTAACTGCCAGAGGAATCACTGCTTTATTTTCTACTTCATAACATCTGAGCGAATGGAGACTCCATTCTTCAAGCTCTTTTCCACCTCAGGACTCTCACACATGACATTCCATCTGCTAAGGACACTCTTCCCTCTACTCATCCCGGGCTCTCTTTTCCCACCATCAAGTCTTCCCTTAAATATCACTCCCTCCATCACTCTATCCTAACATCACCTTTATTTCCTTCATAGATAATTTATAGTTGTATATTTAGGGAGAAAATTGCTTATGATTATCTGTCTCATCCACTAGATTCTGAACTCCAAGAAAAAAGCTATACAATCTGTTTCTGTGGTCATTATATGCCTGGCTCCTGGAAAACTGAAAGGTGACAATTACTACCTGGTGAATAAATGTGTGTAACCCTGGAAGTCACCTTTAAAAGACAACTTGTCCTCAAACATAATGAAATGCGACAGAAGGTACTATGAGAAAAAAGAAAAAAAGCAGCCCGTTTATTCTTTCTTTCAATCCAGAATCAGAAAAATACAATGTTTGTTAGTTGTTAGCAAAGTTTCAAAATAGACAAAACTATTCTGAGTACCTGCTATATTCAAGACACAATTCTAGACACCAGACAAAGATAACTTTTACAAGCTAAAATGCTGACTCCAGAAGCTCACAGGACAAACATAAAATTCTGATACAAGGCAGACTTTGGAAATCACAATAATGGAAGCACAAAATGTTACAGGGTTAAGGGAGAAGAAGGATGCGAATTTTGGCTGGAGAGATACGGAAAGTGTTCTTGGAGAATACAAGAGCTAATCTGGATTTTAAAGCATTATTAAAACTTCAAAAGGCAATTAGGAGGAACAGCATGCTTTCAGTCCAACTTGAGAAAAGACACATTTGGGAAAACTACGGAATGTGTTTAGTACCTTCTTCACCATTTTAGTCTACTAAGGAATAGTGATGGTTAAAAACATGGTTTCTAGAATCAAACAGTTTGAGTACAAATCCTAAATTCACCATTTATTATCTGTGTAACTGAGTAAATTACCTCTTCAAGGCTCAGTTTTCTCAACAGAGAAATGGGAATAATCATACTAACCTCTAGTCATTCTTGAGAAGGTCGTTTAAGATGAAACACAGTTTTTATCTCATGGTGACAGTCTGTGCCTGCCTTTATCCTCATTGTCCTTATTATCTTTCCTTAGTACCTTACTATGAGAAATACTGCCCTGTTTCTTTTTTTTTCCTTTTTGCTTCCCTCATGCTATTCTGAACTAAGCGATTCCCTGGCAGCAAATTAAACATTTCTGAAACAGCGTGAGCACTTTAAAACTCTGGGGGTGCCATTGTGTACAGAAGCAATACCTAATTGAATAGTAGCCTAATAGCCTCAGAAAGCTGTTGCAATTTAAAAAAAAAAAAAAGAGAGAAAAGCTGATTTAAAAATAGGAACAATTCAAGCAGTGAGAGAATGAGCTTTATGAGTGGCCTTGACATTCTTCCTCAACACTTTTTTTAAAAAGACCGAAAAGATCTAGCAAAAAGTAAAATAAATATATAAATCCACAGTGCTCACCAATTCAAAACAATCAGAGTCAATTACTATGAACAGAGGTTCATATCCCTTGGAAAATCATTGATGAGGGCAAGGAAGATCTAAGCTAAAATAAATACACCAAGTCAAAGAATTAATGTTTCCAAAAGGTAAAATGTTTTTAACATCTTTTATCCGCACCCTCCCCTACCCAGAACACATTAAGGTTTTGCAAAAAAATATATGACCTTAGTCTCAGGATGTTAAACTACTGTTTTCTTGGAACAGGACAGGAACTGAATGTATATGAAAAGAGATGTCTACTTGACATTGGTGAAGGTTCTGATCTTGCCACTAAGTACCAGCTTTAGGAAGAATTTCCACTGGGAAGTGGAGCAGCATCTAAAAACCGTTTGGCTGACCTGCTGTCTTTTAAAGCTTAGGTGCAGTCTCAACTGGAAGCAGAGGGACTCAAACTAGCATTTGGCTAATGATACTAATACAAGTCCTTGCGTGGTGGCCTACAGAGGGGTGTTGACTTTTTTGGAAGGAAGAACTGAAGGATCCTGGATGCAAAGTTACATATCTAAACCCACTGCAATATTTGTCTCTCTAGTGAAGCTAGATACAAAACCTCAGCTGCCCTGAAATGTCATTTTAGTGTTACGATCCAGGCTTTTTTCCAACATAGTCAGTCTCCAACCACAAAAAGTGCAGACTTAAGGTTGGGTCAAGCCTTCAGGTTTACCGCCACCTGTCAGGGCCTCTCAGTGCCACCCAATAGCACTTTCTGCTATGATGGAAATGTTCTATACCTCTACCATCCAATATAATGGCCTCCATCCCTGGCTTTTGGGCACCTGAAATGTGACTAGGGCAACAGGAGCTGTATTTTTATTTTGCTTAATTTTAAAGTAAAATAGACACGTGGCTGGTAGCTACTTATTGGACAGCACAGCTGGAATGCTAACCCTGCCATCCAGTACCATCGTCCTTTCTACCAACGTATTCTTTAACAGTTCCCAGCCAGCTTCAGTTCCACATTGTGTTGAAGATTAAGTACTTCTTCACCAACTTCTCTTCAGATTATGACTTTTGGCCTTTTCTGACTCATTGACCTGTCCTGTTTGTGTGACCCATGCTGCCATGTCCTGCCCCCAGAGTCCAGTGCCCGGCCTCGCCTTTGCTGAGAATGGGCTGGTCTTGGTACTCTGTCTGGTGTATACTCGCTCAGAAACAATCTTCCTCCATCTCCTGTTTTTAGCAAGATTTCACCCACACGGCCCTCAGCTATCTTCTCTTGGCTACTGGTGAACACAGCTACTTTCCCCCTGTGGACAGAGTTACACTTTAGGAGAACCAATATTGCACTCATACAAAATTATATTGTGCTCTTAAACCTTACACTCCGTGGCTTAATATAATAGAAATGGTCAAGCCTACCAAACATAGATAGTTCATCTCCACCTCTAATTCTCTGCTTCCCAGATTCTATTTTAGGCATCTCTTCTCATATTATACCTTAAGATTAGTCCCCCCTTTTCTACTATTCATCTATAGTCTGCTTTCCACAGCCCAGAACAGAGGAAAAATATTTCAGAAATTAAATTTTCTTTTTCTAAAGGTCAGTTATCCAGGTGTGAAAGCAGGCAAACTTTATTCCACCAGCAACTTTTTTGAATCATTTTTTTCTGCACTGATAACAACACACTGCTTTATTCTAAATTACAAACACAAACAGCCTAGATATTTTCCCTATGAATTTCTATTTAATGCTAGTATGTAAAGGGATAAAAAGAAAGATGTAGCATGCATGTAAATAAACTGTATATCTATCAAGTGTTACTTCTATAAACAATCAAGGGCCAGAATGCTCTGAACTTTTATGATCTTAAAACAGCATTTTAACTACCCCTCCCCTGTTTCTCTATACTTTAAGCCAAGTGTAATTTTATAAATGTATTTGAAACCAATTAGGGGAGAGTGTATATAGTTTTTATATTATATTAGTCCAGATATACAGGAACAGACCCCAATCACCATGCATGTGCCAGGTGATGCCATCCAAAATTAATTGGGCATATAACCCACCTCAAACCAATCAGACATGGTTTTGAGCTAGAACTAAAGGAAGAGAGCTGGTCCTTCTATGGAGGGCTGCAGGTTATCAGGCCTGGCAGCCTTCAGCAGCCACATTCTCCACCATGTAGAGGCCAACATGCTAAGAGAAGCAGAAATACAATTCCTTTTTTCCTCCTGTCCCAAGGCCTAGTTTTTCTCTCCTTGCTTTACATTAGACATCTTAGTACAGGTCCAGTAGATTCCCTCTTTCCTGAGTTAGTTCAAGTAATCTTTCTGCTATTTGATTCCAATGATATCAATCAATACAATATTTTTAACAAATTTTAAAGTCACCCCTGAATAAATGCAACGTTGTGGATAAGAATTAGAATTATATATGCAAACTCAGAAAATTAAACATGAAGGATGCCCAAGCAACTACATAAATGTGTGTGTATACATATATAATGTTTTATAAATATATTAAAGTTTATGAGAAATACAGCCCTTGAGATATAACTAGGCAATGAAAAGAATGTCATTTTGAATTCTCTGTATTCTGAAACTGTATATCACTAAAGATAATAAAGAATAGAATTTTTAAAGTATATATAGTATAACCTGTTTTATAAAATTATTTCATATTATCTACCAAATATCTATTCATCCATTGATTTATATATTCATAGAGGATTGCCTGATATTTATATAATGTCAAAAATGATCTTTTTTCTAAGGGCTATATTATTACCTGGTATTTTATTTTTTCCTTCAAAGTCTTATGAATTAAAATTCACAAGTCAAGTCAGCTGACATATGTTATCCCAGACATGTCAAACATAACTACATGTGTATGAATGCATAGAAGCAAGAGAGAAAAACTTTCTAACCCAAGGAAAGAACCAGGGCCTGCTCCATCAAGAATGCAACAGGTTAAAAAAAAATAAAAAGATTGGAAAGTCACTACTTTTATTCTAAGACAAATTTTCAACTTATAATATGTAAAGCTTTTGCACCATATATTTCTATTCATTATTCTCTTAACATGTATTCATACTCCTGGAATTTGTGGTCATGTTCTTCTTTGATTCATTTTCTATCTGTTTAACTTGTATCTACCCTTCAAGAATAAACAAAACTTATATCATCCTTGGAATCTTCTCTGACCATCTCAATACCCAGGAACCTCATTTCCTCTTGGACAGCATAGTCCTTTAGTCCTTATCTGCATTCCAGCAATGGGACTCTGAGACATGACATAGAATTTCATTCATTAAGTTTCTATGAATCAATCCTGCATTTCAAACTAAACTATTTACTTCTCTGAAGTCAGAATCCAATTCTTAAACCCAGTTGCACCACAGCCTTCCTCCACAACTTTCTTCCCTCCAGTCTCACCTTCTGGGGCTATAGTAATTTCTCAAACACAGTGTTTGGGGATCGGAATTTTCAGTGCTTCAGGTTTCTCATTGTTAGGGGATTGAAATTTTATTTTAGTCAACTAATTCCATTTTTACTTAATCAACTAAAATAGGGTATGTCCACTCAGACTTTCTATGTTACTATATTTCTCCATCTCTGTAGCATACTCTATGCCAAATCCTTCCATAATAAATGGCAATGTGACAATGTCTATTCCACACTGAGCTTCCTGAATTATTACCCCAAATATCCCCATGGAATATGGAAAAAATATTTGAAGAAGAATCAGTTTTATGACTTCAGGCAAGCGTCTACCTAGACAGGTCAAAAAGTAGTCATTTCTGAAGCTCAACAAAATGCTCCTGATAAAATTGTGGCACTGTCACAAATTGCAAATTGGCACAAGAAAAGAATCTGAAAAGATTGCCAAGGCTGGCAGTCTGCCTGCCCTGCCCAATCACTTAAGAGAGTAACACCAACTAATTGTAAGTGCTCCAACATATGCGAGGCACACTCATCCTTTTATTTTTAAAACACAAAAGCAGCTTCTTGAAATAAACCAGTCCAGCCAAAGCATGTCACATTGCCAGAATGAGGGCGAGAATGAAAATAGATTCACAAAACTGATGTAAGCTTTAAGGCTTCATAGACGCTGGGGTCAGATGAAAGAGGGGCAGGATTGGAGCACACTCACCTGGTTCCAAAGACTCTCTCTGCCCTGGTTATGACCTACCCAGGGATGAACATATCAAATTTTACTGAAACAACCAAGTTACTCCATAAGAAGTTCTGTGTTTTATGAAAACCCCAATTCAAGATCCCTAATGAAGGATTGTTTGTAGCAGAAACACAAAGCTAAGTGATCTCCCCACCCCTAGGGCACAGTAAGCATGCCTTATTTAGACACCAGAGGTAGAAATGGGCAGCAATATATTGAAGAGGCACGCATACTTACATATTCTAAAAACACAAAAGAAAGAGAGATATTGAAGTATAAGTAGTCCAGCTGAAGTATCTCATGTTACTGGAAATGGAATGATTTTACAGAATCACATCATTGATATTTACCAATAAAAGGGGATCTATAAAAATATTGTGTAGATCTATTCTCTAGATTTTGGACACTACTGACATATCTGATATAGAAAAGCAATCAAAATTCAAAATGATAAAAATTTCTTATGCACAGAGTAGCCTTAAGTCTGTTTTAAGGTTTTGTTTTTATTTTTTTAATGTATAAAGAGTCATAAATTGTACTGCTTACCTAAGCAGTTCCTATACGGTCAGTCTAAAGAGACCAAAATGAGCTAGAGAAATATTTAAAGATCCAAAGAAACCAATGCAAGATCATAAGTAACGGGAAATGGCCACTGAGATAAACAATAATTTAAAGTGAGCTACCTTGACCACAACGGAATTATAAAATGAACTGGATGATAAAAAGATCCACACAAACAGCTTTGGACCCTAAGGACAGTGTCCATTCTGATCCCAAAGATTCCACTTGGAATCAGTGGCTAAAGATGTAATAAGTCACAAATGCATTTGAACAAGTCCTCAGAACCCATACTATGGATCATATTTTCATGTCACTTTATCCCTCTATGATAGAAATCAATACTTTGTCTTGAGTTAGGCTTCTGGGTGTGTGTCTCTGTGTGTGAATGTTTGGCTAACTGGATCCTGACCTCTTCTAAGACATCTCATTTACCCTTGGTCCCCTCAGGAAACCTAAAGTAACAACTTGCATATAATAAAAATATGAATGCATAATTGTTAAATCAGGTAAAACTAACTTGTTCTGTTGAAGAAAGCTTGTAAGGAAAGAAGGAAATCTAACCTATTCTGAGCTCCAAAAGTCACTGGGGCACAAAGTTACTGATGCTGTGATATAATATTTTAGCTTTCACAACCTAAAAGGTTCTAAGCACGGAGGTTAAGAGTACGGACTCTGGAGTCTGCCTACGGCCAAACCTGGCTCCACTTTCCAGCTGTATGCACTTCAGCAGGTTTTTGCAACCTCTCAGTGCCTCAGTTTAATAATACATAAAGTGAGGATAATAATAACTACCTCACAGACTTGCTATGAATATTGATTGAGTTCATACATGTAAAGCACATGAAACAGCACCCAATGCAGAGTTATAGATGAAAAAAAGTTAACTTATTTACTTGTTAACAGTTTTAGGGGGTTGTCCGAGACAGTGCCGATAACTGCATTCTGACTGCCTGCCATTAGCAACGGGAAGCTTGAACGCTTCGTCCCATCTCTGCAGGAGAGATCCACAACCAGGCCATGTAGCGTGAAATAACTTCCTCTCCACTGCCTCTTAAAGGAGTCTCAACAGGAGATAAAGAAGGAACCGGATGGGGCTACCTTCCTCCTCGTCCTTTGTCAAGTCCTGGCCATCTGGCAAATGTCTGGGAACCATTGTCACTGCACTTGTTGCTCTGGCTCCTCCCAGACTTGCTCTTCTATCCCTTGGCTCAATACCTTCTCAGAAAAGGGGAGTGTTGCATCCTTCCCCAGGATAATGCAAACCCCAATTCCATCACCAAGTTTGGTGCAACACACAAACTGAAACACTCGGCAGTCCAATCTCTCCATCTGCAAAATGGGGATAATAATAATAATAACTGAAAACATGTATTGAATGCTTAGAGTCTATTGAGCACTGACTTTACATCATTTAAAATTCACACAATCATACGGTTATAGGTACTGTTAGTACCCAAGCTACCTATACATAAGGAAGCTGCTTTATGGATAAGTCATGTAACTTGTCCAAGGCCACATGGCTGATAAATTGCAGCATCAGGATTCAAATTCAGACACTCTTATAGCAGAGCCTATAAACCACTGCACAATGCCTGGCAATGCCAATGCTCTGTGAATGCCAGGTCTCTGCATCCAGTCTGGGAAGTCACAATAAACCTGGTTACTGGAAGACAATATAGACGTCAGTACAGGAGTCCTCCTTATATTCCTGTGGCTAAGTTAGCCTCTAGTCTCAACCTGAACAGATTCTTAAGCATGACTTCCATGCTCTTCATGGATTTTCCCTACTTATCCTTCCAGTGCCATTTCTCAACATCTCCATCCCCACCCTTAGTAACAGCGTCTCCCAATGCCATGACCACTGAACTTCACCCCATCTGCACGAACTTCTCTCAAAACCTTTTTAAATGTATGATGATCCAATCATCTGTGTTCCATATCTCTTCAGTTTACCACTGTCTGCTTTGAACCTTCTGCTTAGCTCCATTTCGCCTGACTCTCTATTAAACATTTAGTTTAACAGGCATTTCTCTGTGGAGTCTCTTTTGATCTCTTCCCAGCCTTCCCCCCAAAGAAACTGAGTGTTACTTCTGTGTCCTCCAGCTCCCTACAGTTTCCTATTACGGCTCTTAATACACTAGATGGCAATGGTATATTTCACACCTGTGTTTCCTTCTAGACTCTAAGCTCTGTGAGTCTAGCATGTCATGTTAGACTAGCATGTCACATGTCATGCTAGACTACCATGTCATGCTAGCAATTATCATTGCTTCCCCCAAGGCTCGATACACATATGTTTTTTTGTTGTTTTTTTCAGTCACTCAGTCATGTTCAACTCTTTGCAGCCCCATGAATTGTAGCATGCCAGGTTTCACTGTCCCTCATTATCTCCTGGAGTTTGCCCAAGTTCATGTGCATTGAATTGGTGATGCTATCCAACCATCTCATCTTCTGCCACCCTCTTCTCCTTTTGCCTTCAATCTTTCCCAGAATCAGGGTCTTATACAACATGTCTTTAATATATATTTATTAAAAGAAAGGAAGAAAGGGAATGAGAAAAGAAGAATATAAACTATTTGCTTGCTCCTCTTTCAGTAGTCATATATGGGTGTGAGAGTTGGACTATAAAGAAAGCTGAGCACTGAAGAATTGATGCTTTTGAACTGTGGTGTTGGAGAAGACTCTTGAGAGTCTCTTGGACTGCAAGGAGATCCAACCAGTCCATCCTAAAGGAGATCAGTCCTGAGTGTTCATTGGAAGGACTGATGTTGAAGCTGAAACTCCAATACTTTGGCCACCTGATGCAAAGAGCTGACTCATTTGAAAAGACCCTGATGCTGCAAAAGACTGAGGGCGGGAGAAGGGGCTGACAGAGGATGAGATGGTTGGATGGCATCACCGACTCAATGGACATGAGTTTGGGTAAATTCCAGGAGATGGTGATGGACAGGGAGGCCTGGCATGCTGCAGTCTAAAGGGTCGCAAAGAGTCGGACACAACTGAGCGATTGAACGGAACTGAACTGAACTTCCATCCTAACTCCTCTATAGAGAAAATTTCAATAAACCTGGAGCATTCCAGGATGTTTGGCCCAAAATGTCTATAATTGCAGAGGTAGAAGGTGAATCCCATTTGGTCCTTTTCCTGCTCAAGGGTTTGGGAGTCCTCAGAAGTGAAGATATCAGAAACCCTAGAGGACTGGATGGATGGATGGTTAGGTTAAGCAAACAAACACCTCCAAATGAAAAGGAAAATGCCAAGACTATAAGAATATAGCTTCATCTGCCAGGTGCCAGAACATAAAATATTTCACTGCTAGAAGGACAAAAGCTTGAAGAAGAGAGTTTCCCTAAATGGTCCAAAAGGAATTTAATTTGTTGAGAAGCCTCACAGGGCCCAGTATCAAGCACAGCTTCTTGTCTCCCTCCCCACAAGAAGGGGAAAAAAAATGACCAACACAAATCAGCCTACCTGAATAGAGCCGATTCAGCTTGGATGTCAGGAAACTTCACTCAAATGCCAATCAAGGGAATTCTAAGCTATCCAGAGGTTTGGCTGGACCACTGCCAGTCAGTACTATGACTGATATCTTTTTCTTCAGACATCGCAACATTCAAAAATAAAAGGAAAATATGTTCAGCTGCTGTCTCTTCAGCAGCTTTGCAATTTTCCAAGGATCAGCCCCGCTCCTATTCTCACTCCCCTAATCTCCAGGCAAAGTAATAGCTTCTCCTTGACTAGGGGAGCAATCTCTTGTTAGTATTTCAAGAACCCTTGGTTTCCTAATGTTTTCCTGCCAGGAATAAATCAATGGATGTTAGTTAAATGCAGGACCCCCTGTAAAACCCTCTTTCTCTCTTTCTTGGTCCGTTCAATCTTTCAAGGTGTCAAAGACAGTGGAAGTATAAATTCACAGTCATAGACTGTCTCCTCTAAACCCCATATTTAATGAGCACTGTCTTTCATTCATGGACAGAGGAGCCTGGCAGGCTACACTCCATAGAGTCACAAAGAGTCAGATACGACTAAGAGACTGAGCACACAGGCATGTGTGTGGTTGTGTCTGCACACACACTCACACTGAGGAAAGTAGGGCAAACCACTAGACCATTCAGACAGGACCTAAATCAGGTCCCTTATGATTACTCAGTGGAAGTGACAAACAGATTCAAGGGATTAGATCTGATAGAGAGAGTGCCTGAAGAACTACGGACAGAGGTTTGTGACATTGTACATGAGGCAGTGATCAAGACTATCCCCAAGAAAAAGAAATGCCAAAAGGCCAAATGGCTGTCTGAGGAGGCCTTACAAATAGCTGAGAAAAGAAGAGAAGCTAAAGGCAAAGGAGAAAAGGAAAGATATACCCATTTGAATGCAGAATTCCAAAGAATAGCCAGGAGAGATAAGAAAGCCTTCCTCCATGATCAATGCAAATAAATAGAAGAAAACAATAGAATGGGAAAGACTAGAGATTTCTTGAAGAAAATCAGAGATACCAAGGGGATATTTCATGCAAAGATGGGCTCAATAAAGGACAGAAATGGTATGGACCTAAGAGAAGGAGGAGATTTTAAGAAGTGGCAAGAATACACAGAAGAACTGCATGAAAAAGATCTTCACGACCCAGAAAACCACGATGGTGTGATCACTCACCTAAAGCCAGACATTCTGGAATGCAAAGTCAAGTGGGCCTTAGAAAGCATCACTATGAACAAAGCTAGTGGAGGTGATGGAATTCCAGTTGAGCTATTTCAAATCCTAAAAATCCTATTTCACCATCCTAAAAGATGGTGCTATGAAAGTGCTGCACTCAATATGCCAGCAAATTTGGAAAACTCAGCAGTGGCCACAAGACTGGAAAAGGTCAGTTTTCATTCCAATCCCAAAGAAAGGCAATGCTAAAGAATGTTCAAACTACCTCACACTTACACTCATCTCACACGCTAGTAAAGTAATGCTCAAAATTCTCCATGCCAGGCTTCAACAGTACGTGAACCGTGAACTTCCAGATGTTCAGGTTGGATTTAGAAAAGCCAGAGGAACCAGAGATCAAATTGCTGACATCTGCTGGATCGTCAAAAAAGCAAGAGAGTTCTAGAAAAACATCTGTGTCTGCTTTACTCACTACGCCAAAGCCTTTGACTGTGTGGATCACATCAAACTGTGGGAAATTATCCGTTCTCTGGAGTGTCTGAGAACCCTGATGCACCTTCTTTCTGTTCTCTTCTATGAAGGTCATAAGTTCAATCCATATCCTTATGTCTCCCTTCCTGAGGGAAGCAGGCTACAGGCACTCAACCTGATTTGCACTCCCTAACTAGCAGTCACCACACATTTTATACTTTTCTGTTCTTGACCAAAGAACTGAAATAGCATAGATTCTTCCCATTTGTCTCTGCTCACTGCTCTTGATGACAAATCCCTAAGTCATTTTTTAAGGTAAAAACATTGCTTCCACTGTCCATAGGTACTGAAGCCAGGGGGATTCAATGATAACAAATGCCTGACTCCCTCCCAGCAGCCCCCACACAGGGGTTGACAGGGCTGGCTCTCACTGGACAAGCCTTCAGGTTTTCTAAAAGTCAGCTTGTGATCTCTCTTCTGCAACACACACTAAAGATTTTTCAAGTGATCAAGTGGAACAATTATATGGATCAAATGAAATTAAGTAAATAAAGTGAGTTACATTCTGAATTTTGAGTCATAAAACCTGAATTCTGAGCCCTAGACCAACACCCAAGTTTCTGGCTCTACCTTGATAAGTTTTAATTTAAGGTAAATCTTTCCTTGCCGTCACAAAATATTAGTTGCCTTCCTCCCTTTTAAAGTAGATATTTGGTTGCTTGCTCTCTATCTGACCAGGATACTGTTTTAAAGATATAGCAAATGCTGTAAAATGAAAAGAGGTAAAAATAAAACTCCAGTTCAAGTTTTAGTTCAACTACATACAACCCTGCACCATCAGTTTTTCAGAGGTTTAGCTCTCACAAGTATGTGAGACATTGTCTAAGCATAGTCTAAAGTAGGGGTCCCCAACTTCCGGGCCATAGACCAGTACTTCCTGTCAGATCAGGGGTGGCATTAGATTAGGAATAACACTCATAATAAATGTAATGTGCCTCGGTTCATCCCGAAACCATTCTCCCCACCCCCTGGCCCGTGGAAAAATTGTCTTCCATGCATCGGTCCCTGGTGCCAAAAAAGTTGGGGATGACTGGTCTAAAGTAATGAAGAATCGGCTCCTGCATGCTTCTCCAGCACAGCCGAGCACCATCTGTCCTTTTCCTCGTCCTACTCCAGCCACTCCTACTCCACCTGACTTCTTTCAGTTTTCCAAACACAGATGGCTCCCCACTGACTTGAGGCTTTACTTACTAATATTCAGCCTCTCTGTCATCTACCATAGTTTTTTCCTTAAATAACTCCTTCAATTTTACATCTCACCTGAACTGTAGCATTTTCTGAGAAGCCTTGATGCTCATATTACTTTGACTCCCCTCTATTTTATGCTTTCATAGCAAACAGTACTTGAACCTTGGTAGCAAGCGTGACTGTGGTAATCATGGAAGTGTTTCTGCCTCTTCAGTGAAAACAGATTTTTGTCTGCCTTGATCCCTGCTCTGACCCCAGTACCTAGCTCACTGACTAGTATATGGTGCATCCTCAATACAAATTTAGTAACTCACTTCTCTTCTGAAATCCTCACCATTTTCAGAGGGGTGTGATTATAATACATTATGTGAGAGCACTTCATAAATTGCAAAAGTAAACAGCAGATTGCTACAAAAATCACAGTCACTACTTCTTATTTCTATGTTTTGAATTTCAAAAATCTCAAATTGTAACTGAATTTCTCTGGGCTGAAGCTATGTTTGAGCTTCCTTTATTACCGACTGAAACATGGCTGAGATGTGTGCACACTATCCCCCTCTCCTACCGTAGGAAGTAAAAGATGATGACAGAGGCCACTGTTAAAATCTTTTTGTAGGGAACAAATTACCCCAAAACTTGGTGGCTTAAAACAATGAGAAACACATATTACCTTTCCCAATTTTTGTGGGGAAAGAAAGCAGAGGCCTCAGTTCCTCTCCACAGGGGTCTTGCCACAAAACAGCTTAATTGTCCTCACATAAGAAGGGCATGAGCCCCAGAAGGCCAGGAACATTGCTGCTGCTGCTAAGTCGCTTCAGTCGTGGCCGACTCTGTGCGACCTCATAGACGACAGCCCACCAGGCTCCGCCGTCCCTGGGATTCTCCAGGCAAGAACACTGGAGTGGGTTGCCATTTCCTTCTCCAATGCATGAAAGTGAAAAGTGAAAGTGAAGTCGCTCAGTAGTGTCCGACTCTTAGCGACCCCACGGACTGCAGCCCACCAGGCTCCTCTGCCCATGGGATTTTCCAGGCAAGAGTACTGGAGTGGGGTGCCATTGCCTTCTCCACAGGAACATTGGAAGCCCATCAAATCTGGCTTCCACAGACCTTTTTCTCAGTCCAAAGTCACTGGTGCAGTGCTTTCTTCAT
This sequence comes from Bison bison bison, assembly GCF_000754665.1. NCBI lineage: Eukaryota > Metazoa > Chordata > Mammalia > Artiodactyla > Bovidae > Bison > Bison bison. Next base: position 250,650 of record NW_011494706.1, read on the forward strand.
GGACAGTATGTACTTAAATGTTTGATGGGATCGAGAGCTGAAATCATGGATAAATAGATGGAAGGGTGGGCCAAGAAGTGCATGCTACCTACTTTCTGAGCCTAGCAATGGAAAAACCAGAAGGAATGCTAAAGCAATAAGACTGCACATAAATACTCCCCAATCACCACAGTTAAGGTTGCAGTGACTGGTTTGGGAAGAGATGCAAAACAGGTGTTAGTGATAGCTGGAGAGGACATGTGTCCTGGAGTAATTCTCTAGTATCTGAACCCAGTCTTCTCTTAATCATTTGTCTGAGAACAAAATGTATAGATAAATACACTTGTCTATTGCAAAAAAAAAAATGGTGAGAGGCTTAGAAACTGCCAAATTCTTTTTTTCCTGCATTATCCTTATTATGGAAATTTATAATTTAGCTACCCTGAAGAATGTTATGCAAATACATTAGACAATACAGGGGGGGATGTGAGCCTTTAGAATTCTTGTCTAATACAAGCATTACTATAATTATCACTTCAAAGTTCTAATAATAACATTATTTGCATTTTTCTTGACACTGTTTTTGGAAAGAATTTCTAAATACTTGAGTAAATATTTGTAAATTATGACCATGAAACAGCAAAGGCCATTCAGAGTAAGAAGGGAATACTGCAGACCAGAATTGATTACTTTAATATTCAAGCTTATTAGTTCACTCTAGAAACATAGCTCTGACCCTGTGGGGGTTTATGATCTAACGAACCCAGGAGCAGGACGATATTTCAGTGTGAATAAGCCAGAAACCTGGTAGTTATCCTGGACAACTTCTTCTCCTTTACCTCCCTCATAAAGTCATTAACAGCCCCTGGATCCACTCCTTGGACCACCACAATAGTCCCACACAGGTTTCAACACACATGCTCTAAAGACTCTAATCCCTCCTCCCTTTAACAACCACACTGACCTTTTGAAAAATGATTTGTCATGTCTCTCCTCTTTTCAAAAGTCATCAATGGCTTTTTACATCTTAAATACAGAATAAAGATGAATATTGCTAACACGACCTGTAGACTCATGTGTGAGCTGGTCCAGATGGAACTCTCCCATTAAACCTGACGAGACCCCTCCTCACATGCTGTCCTCCCCCAGCCTTCCTTTAACCTAGAACATTCTCTTGCCATGTTATTCTCTGGGCTAGAATGTCCATCATTACATGCTTTCTTAAAAAGCATGTCTTCAAGGACACCTTCTCTCAGTGGAAAGGCCTCAGTGGAAGTTAGTTCTTCCTATTATACACTTTACCACACTATAGATCACCTTGGTAGCTTTTACCACAACTGTAATTTTCACTCCTCATGGGACAAACTGAGCAGTGTTGATATTCTGTTTCCTCCACCCCGACCCACACCCTCACCATCCCCACCCCAAGGGCACAGACAGTGACTGCTGTGCTTTTTGCTGGGCTTCCCGTGCCCTATATCAGGCTCAACACAGAGCCCATGCTCACTGAGCACATGAGCTGAATAAATAAAGATTTCAAATGCATGCCCCGAATGCAGTTTAGACCGTGGAAGAATTTGATGTACTTATTTAAGAAAAATTAAAAAGCATCAAGAATGTATCTGTGGATGGATTCTTGTATTACCATCAATGGCTAGAACAGAAAGAGATAGAAGCTATGTTGGACAGTCAGAGAAAAGGGAATCTCAATCCCCAATTTACCAATAGTTGGGAGGTTTTACAGATAGTAAAAATCTTTCTAGACAGACTTGAAATGTAAGTTCGTTGATGTTGGTTCTTTTCCATTAAGAAGACTTTCAAACAGTCAGTAGAAGAGGGGAAGGGGAAAAAAGGAAGTAAGGGGATAATACAGTGTGGCAAAACAATACATAATAGATTCTCCAGGATTTATAGAGCACTCTCCATTGCCTACATACAAACCGCTGCTAGCTAACTTTCATTAAATAAAAATCTATTTCCTTAAGAAAAGCAGGATGATTGTCCAATGCCTTACCTTTCCGTAGAATTAAAGAAAAAATAGCCAATGCTCCTCAGAAATATAGGAAAGTATTATATAGAAAATCACATTAAAGACATGAGACCTACTCAGATAATGCAAATGGAACAAAAATATTCATATTGAAAATATGGAGCTTACAGAACTTATGTTCTTTCTGTAGAAAGTTAGCAGCAGATATTCAAGAATAAAGTGACAGCATTGACTGTAGTCAGAAGTGATTTCGTGTACTTCAACTCTTTAAAAAAGGTTTATATGCTTTGTATTCATTTTAACAAATTCTAAACATGAATTACAAATTTCTATTAGGACCATCACATATAAAACAAAAGAATTTTAATGAGTTTTCTCCCCAAAATACCTAGAGGTACAAATCCACATTAAGGATTAATGACCTGTCAGCTTGTACTTAAAGGAGAGAAGAGACATTTCAGTTGTAGAAATTTAAAAATAAAAGAACCTGAAGTAAGAAAACTTATCATTTTTCCCTTTTGTGTCATAAAAAGAACTGACCTGATTTATTTGCTTTCAATTGGCCAAAAGGAAAATGTATTAAATGGTTGGCCTTTTAAGCAAAAATTCATTCTGATGACAAAATTAGAAAGCCTGGTCAGAAATACTCCTTTAGTCACTTAAATGATGTAGCATTATTGTCAGAGTCAAGCATAGTATAAAACGGAAAGGCTATTTACATTTTAGATTTAACAAAACGTCCCCAGTAGCTGTGATAACTTGGAAGGAGGACCTCATGCTCCTAGCCAAGCATGTCTGGTAGTAGGTGCCATAAAATACTTGAATAGCTATTTCAAACCATCAGTGCAATTTTATCCCTATTTTTCAATAGTATTATCTGTTTCAAGTAAAAGTTAATGCTCAGTTTTGTGATTCATTTATGCTTGATGCACGGCCATGCCAGAGAAGCTCTATTTGGGATGCTATGAACCTCTTTTTTCCCCCTTTGAATGGAGAAGTGATGTTATGACAGCAAAAGACAGAATCCAAAGACAAAAAAGATGAAGCTGAATTTGAAACTCAGAAACTTCAATGTTTAAATAGACGTGAAATGTGGACGGTTTTGTAGTCTCAGCCCCAGCGTGCGTGACACAGCGACACCAGGAAAGCAACCCGTGGCAAGAACCATGTGACTGTAGAGTCAGGCAGTGTCTCGCTTCCTTTCTGCGGGCATGCCTCACATAAAAGGAGTTAACAGATCCCATTTCTTTCCTTCAAAAGGAGACAGTTTCCACTGACTAGACTAAGCAACAGTAATCTGAATCTACACTTGCTCCGTGAAAGCATCTATGTGATGGGAGAAAATAAAAATTTTGCCTATAAGATGAAAAATAAATACAAATATTTGAGTAATTTATTTCTTTAACTTTTAGTACGAATATTTAGTATCACAGAGAAAGAGAGTACCTGGGGGGAAACAGCACACAGTGTCCTGATTTTAAATAGACAGTATGTGCTCAAATCGACTTTTTTATAGCATTTTTGTTCTAGTCCTGCTCTGAACCAGGAATGGTTACAGGGCACATCATTAAACAAGAAGGTCTTAGAAACACCTTAAATCCTCAATAAATCTTTATAACATTCACGGTTCTATATACCACCAGAGTACACATTAAAAGATTTCCGCGACATAGAGTTGACCTAGTACCCTCTGCCTTCCAGGTGCTTTATGCAGTCACTGACAGAAGTGTGTAAAAATCAATTTATGTTCAATAAGGTAAATGTCAATGATATCTTTAAACATGAACCAATGGCATAGTTTATTTCCAGACATTCAAATTTTGATAGCTGATGACCTTAAATATTATTTGGGCATGGTCCAAAAGTTCAGAGACATTTAGTAAGCTATAATTAACTGGAAGAAAGTTCTAAAGTCATGGCATTCTCTGCTCGGAAGCCTTCTGTGGCTCACAACTTCCTGCAGAAGGAAGACTTACTGGAATAGAAGGCACTTAAGACCTTGCATAATCTGGTTCTAAACTACCCTTGTAGCTTGATTTCACCCTTCTATCATCCATACCTTATCCTCCAAACAAATCTGACTATTCCTGATTCTGACCACGTACCACATTTTCCCACCTCTGTCCTTAAGGGCTCCCCTTTCACTCCTTCTGTTGACTCTTCAAGTCTAAATTTGGACACTCTATTCAGAAAGCAGTCTGATAGAATGTGCATCAAGATCATTAACATTATATTTTATACACTTAACTCAGTCATTCTACTTCTAAGTCTTAGAAATAACAAGAGCTATAGATTTTTTTTAATGTATGACAATGTATTTTACAATAACAAAAGGAGAAAAAAATCCCTGGAAGGTACCTAAGAACCCAATATTGAAGGATTATATTAAAAATTATTATTCATCTATATAATGGACTACTGGTTGGCTGTCAAAAGATCTTAAAAGGTTTTTAAGGACAAGAAGAAATGTTTGAGGTTTAACACATGGCAGAAATTGCATAATATGATCTTAATTATGCAAAAACATGAGAAAAAGACTCAAAGGGAATATACCAAACTGATAATATCAAGATAATTCTAGATCTTGAGATTTGGGGTAATTTTTTTTTTGCTGCTGCTTTTATAAACTCTCCTCTGCTTTAAAAAAATTTCTGCATATATTACCTTTAAATCAGAAAACAAAATAACACACCAGAAAGGTTTTTTCAAAAAATTATATATTTTAAGTAGATGCTTACATGCCACCCTCTGTGAAATCTCAAATTACCGCTTGATGGAATTAATTTCTTATTCTCTGGGTCCCATACTAATTTTGCCGTATAAGATATTTCTTAATCACATTTTCTGCCTGCTATGTTTGTTGAATTTCATTGAAAAAGAAAAGAATAACACAGATCCATGTCTTGGAATTTCTAAAAATAGGCTCAATTGAAAAGGCATTTTCTATATCTCTTAAGTGGTATCTGTAATACAGTACCATCTTGTTCAGTAGAAGCACATCTGTCTAACATCAGAGTCTCCTTTATAAACAAAGAAACATCAAGCCTACCCTCACAGCTCTACATCTGCAGCTTGTTTGAAAATTCACACCTTAATTACAGACTTTCTTCCTACCAAAGGCTGTACTAACATTATGGAACAAGGTGTGAAAATATATGCAGGGGTTAAAAAATAAACCAGTAATTTTATCATAAGCACAGAAAGAAAAATCATGGCATAATTCTCCCAGCAAGACTATTCTGCCTTATTCCTCCAAATTGGATATACAGATGTTTGTATGAATTAATGTTATAAATTTTACATAATATCTTGCAAAATTACCAGCTTTTCTTTTTAAACATTAATATTTGCTATATTCTTTAAATTTTCAATATATACACATATATGTATCTTTGTTATGATTAGAAGATTGGAGGGAGTTGTCAGATAAAATATATGAAACCTAGTTAAATTTGAATTTCAGATAAATAGTGATTCCTTTATTAGTATATGTATATCTTATTTGATATTTGCTATAATCTTTTTATCGGAGAAGGCAATGGCACCCCACTCCAGTACTCTTGCCTGGAAAATCCCATGGATGGAGGAGCCTGGTGGGCTGCAGTCCATGGGGTCGCTAGGAGTCGGGCACGACTGAGCGACTTCACTTTCACTTGTCACTTTCACTGGAGAAGGAAATGGCAACCCACTCCAGTGTTCTTGCCTGGAGAATCCCAGGACAGGGGAGCCTGATGGGCTACCGTCTATGGGGTCGCACAGAGTCGGAATAATCTTTTTATACTAAAATATTATTCATGTGTATCTGAGATTCAAATTTAACGGGAGGTCCTGGGTTTTTATTTGCTAACTCTGGCAACTCTGGGTGGGAGAGTGATTGCATATTTCGAGATTTCGTAGTCTGACTAAATAACCTCTTAAACCTACTCCTGGGTAGTATCTCATTTGAACTCAGCAGACAATGAACTCAGAGATCTGAATTCTCCACACCCATCCAAACTAAGTTTTATAAAGAAAATCCACTAATACTGATGCCAAGGAATCACCAGGACTCCCTAACCTCTCCAAATTCCAGAGCCTGAACTCCCTCTTATCAAGCCTATATGGAAAATTACATACAAATGACCAGGTTCTGCTGTGCCTTACACTTTATTTTTATGCATTTATGCTTAACAGAGGAGCCAAAAATGTTTGCCTTTAGATGCTCAAAATTTTTTTCAGAGTATTTAATGTGCAGTAGAGAACCAACTCTAATATGCCTTTGTTTTTGTTTTTTTTTTTTTTTAATAGAACAGTAAAGGGGATATGAATCTGCCTGCAATGCAGGAGACATGGGTTCCATCTCTGGGTTGGGAAGATCCCCTGAAGAAGGGAACGGCTAGCCACTCCAGTATTCTGGCCTGGAGAATTCTATGGACTATACAGTCCACGGGATCGCACAGAGTCAGACACAACTGAGCAACTGTCACGTCTTTCTAGAGGGGATATGTCTAGAATTTGTCATTGCTGGATTCTTCCTCAACATTATGCTACTTTTCTTCAGATTTTCTGACTACTGTGACTTCATTTTCCTCGGTCCACTTTTTATGTCCCAGAGGCTGCTTAAAATCAACATGCCATAAGATGAATTCTTTTTCCCAACTTTGTTCCCCAAAACTTCCCTCTTTCCTGTATTCTCAATTACTCATTCAGAAATTGCAATAAGGAATCACAGATATATTTTCAATTCATCCTTTCCAACTATCCCTTCCTCAATCCTTATCAGTCAGATCTTTTCAGTTTCACCTCTTAAATATATCTGTTAGTGGTCCTTATTTCTTTTTTCCATCCTCTCTGTCCCTGCCTTAGCCTGGTCTCTCCTCAGCTATCTCCAGACCAGGGTTTCTCAAATTTCAATGTGCACATGAATCACCTCCAGATCTTGTTAAAATGTAAGTTCTGAGAGCATGGGTAGGGTGAGGTCCTGGAATTTTTATTTCTAACAGATCCCTGCTGATACTGATGCTGCTGGTCCAGGAACCACAGTTTGATACAGCAAGGCTGTAGGTTATTTTTATAGGCTATCAGCAAGTCTTTCTTCCATTCCAACTAATTGCCTCACTGAGGTCACTGTTCTGGGTAAAATTTTCCTGTGACTCCTTTTGCCTACTGAATTATGAAGACATAAAGCACCTAGGCTATCACGACAGTTTCACGACCCATTCCTCTCCAGCTCCCAGATTCAGATTCTAAACTGATCCCACTTGACTTCCTTCTGCTTCTGAAACTCTCCTTTCCCACTTTCGTCCTTACAGTAATCTTTGCCTCTAATGGCTCCCTCTTCCTGCTAAAGTTCAAATGTCACATAGTCTGTGAAACTTTCTATCACCATTCGGCAGCACCTGATACAATTAGCCGCATTTCCCACAACAGGATGTCTTTACAAGCCACTTTGTTCATGCACTGATAACAATAATATACAAGGCTCACTATGTAAATTACGTGTAATATACATGATTGTATCTGTTTTATGTGTAATCATCATAATAATCCTATAAGGTAAGTACTATTATATCCCCACTTTATAGACCATGTATATGTGCATGTTAAGTCACTTCAGTCATATCCAACTGTATATGATGCTATGGACTGTAGCCTGCCACGCTTCCTCTGTCTGTGGGATTTCCCAGGCAGGAATACTGGAGTGGGTTGCCATTTCCTCCTTCAGGGGATCTTCCTGATCCAGGGATCGAACCCACGTCTCCGTTCTTTACCACTAGCGCCACCTGGAAGCCTCTACAGACCATGAAAAGGGTAACAATGGCACGTTTGCTCAGATCACATAGTTTTTTCATATCAAAGCCAATTTTCAAGCCCAGGCAGACTGTTATCAGAATCCAGCATCTTAACCACCGCACCACACTACCTGTATAATTATATCTCACTTCAAGTATTAGGGTGAATCATTTGAACTCCTAGTATTTCTTTCTCATACAGCTAAAAAACAGCAATCTCCTATGATTCAACATTTTCAATAAATTAAGAATAACACATGGACAGATGCCACGTCCTTTTCTCCATAAAAATTCCCTTGATTAAGCACAGGTCTAAAACATACCCGATACGTAAATAGACTTTGTTAAATGACGCAAAGATAGCTCCATTTACTGAGAAGTGAATGCATGCTGGGCACTATACCAGGTGCTTCATACACACTGTCATATTTAAATCTCATCACAACATGGACTATGGATACGATTATTTTCACAATACAAACTAACTCTTTAGTTCCTAGGATAAATGCCTATGGCCACACAACCAGTGACACAGCAAAGGAGTACCCAATCCAACCCGCCCCAAGGGACAGGTTGTCAGCCTTCAGCGTTAGGTTGAATAGGACCTTGAAGAATATCTATCTTTCTCACTAAGTCAAACATGAGTTCTGGCTTTTAAAAAACTTACATATTTTAGGATGAGGATGAAAACAAAGCTTCTTTGTCAGCTGGCTTTGTAGTTTTTTAATTTGAAATAGACACAAAAATAGAGACAAGAACAAATAATCTCCCATGGACCCATCACCAAGCTTCAAAATTATCAAGATTCTTGATTTCATTTACCTTCCCACACATTATTTGTGTGTTATCACTGAACAATTCCAAAGCAAGTCCCAAATATCGTATCATTTCACACGTAAATTCATCCATATATATCTCTAACAGATGTGTTAAAATAGCCACGAGACAGTTATCACACTTAACAAAATTAATATTCCTTAATATGATCTAATACCCAGTCTATGTCAAAAAATGCCTTCTTACAGTGATGTGTTTGAATTAGAATATGAGCAATGACTACCCATTACACTTGACTGGTATGTATGCTGTGTCTTTTCATCTGTAATGGCTCCCCCTTCCTTTTCTATTCACAAGTCCTTTATTTGTTGAAGAACTGATAGCTAAGTCTAAAAGTGTTAGTCTCTCAGTCATGTCCAGCTTTTTGTGACCCCCATGGACTATATCCTGCCAGGCTCCTCTATCCATGGAATTCTCCAGGCAAGAATACTCTCCAGGGGATCTTCCTGACCTAGAGATCAAACTCAGGTCTCTTGCATTACAGGTAGATTTTTTACCATCTAAGCCACCAGGGAACCCCAAGGGGCTTAATTAAATACAGGTTCAATCATTTTTGACAAAAATCTTCATAGGTGGTGCTATATATGTCTTATGGTGCTAATAAGGATGCACTAAGAGTGAAAAAGTTGGCTTAAAGCTCAACATTCAGAAAACTAAGATCATAGCATCCGATCCCATCACTTCATGGGAAATAGATGGGGAAACAGTGGAAACAGTGTCAGTCTTTATTTTTGGGGGCTCCAAAATCACTTCAGATGGTGACTGCAGCCATGAAATTAAAAGACGCTTACTCCTTGGAAGGAAAGTTATGACCAACCTAGATAGTATATTAAAAAGTAGAGACATTACTTTGCCACAAAGGTCCATCTAGTCAAGGCTATGGTTTTTCCAGTGGTCATGTATGGATGTGAGAGTTGACTGTGAAGAAAGCTGAGCACCGAAGAATTGATGCTTTTGAACTGTGGTGTTGGAGAAGACTCTTGAGAGTCCCTTGGACTGCAAGGAGATCCAACCAGTCTATTCTAAAGGAGATTAATCCTGGGTGTTCATTAGAAGGACTGATGCTAAAGCTGAAACTCCAGTACTTTGGCCACCTCATGCGAAGGTGGTGATTATCAACCAACCACCCATTATGTTGGTCAGCAAATGAGTCAGGGTACAATGCAAAAATATCAGATGCAGCATTCAGTATTGGCTTGGAAACTGATAAAAGTCTCTAGTGTTAAAAATTATTATTCATATTGCTGCTGCTGCTGCTAAGTCACTTCAGTTGTGTCCGACTCTGTGCAACCCCATAGACGGCAGCCCACCAGGCTCCCCCGTCCCTGGGATTCTCCAGGCAAGAACACTGGAGTGTGTTGCCATTTCCTTCTCCAATGCATGAAAGTGAAAAGTGAAAGTGAAGTCAC
>NW_011494706.1:260735-369758 GCF_000754665.1 Bison bison bison
CGTGTCCGACTCTTAGCGACCCCATGGACTGCAGCCCACCAGGCTCCTCTGCCCATGGGATTTTCCAGGCAAGAGTACTGGAGTGGGGTGCCATTGCCTTCTCGGTGTATAGTGTTAGGTTGGTGCAAACGTAATTGTGGTTTTACATTGTTGAACTCTGCTGTTTGATACTGGAATACGTTCTTAAATAAATGTGGTTACGTTATACATCATTTTAATGCTCATTTCTCACTTTATGATTTTTTGCTAATGACACTACTTGCTGTTTATTTTATGTTTATTTTATTATGTTTTAAAAATATTTTTTTTTTATTTGCACAGGATCTTAGTTATAACATGTGAGCTCTTGGTTGCAGCATATGGAACCTAGTTCTCTGACCAGGGATCGAACCTGGGCCCTCTGCATTGGGAGCTCAGAATACTAACCACTGGGCCACCAGGGAAGTCCCTTATGTTTATTTTAGACTAGGGAAATGATGTTACACAAAAAGCAAATTCGAGTGATTTTTTAATTCAAGTTCAAAATGGGTCATAAAGCAGCAGAGATAACTCACAACATCAACAATGCATTTGACCCAGGAACTGCTAATAAATGCGCAGTGCAGTGGTGGTTCAAGAAGTTTCACAAAGGAGACAAGAGCCTTGAAGATGAGGAGCGCAGTGGCCAGCCATCAGAAGTTGACAAGCATGCAATGACAGTGACCAATGGAGAGGATCATCAAAGCTCATCCTTTATAACTACATGAGAAGTGGCCAAAGAACGCAGTGTCAACCATTCTATGGCTCAGCGTTTGAAGCAACAATGGCACCCCATTCCAGTACTCTTGCCTGGAAAATCCCATGGACGGAGGAGCCTGGAAGGCTGCAGTCCATGGGGTTGCTAAGGGTTGGGCACATCTGAGCGGCTTCACTTTCACTTTTCACTTTCATGCATTGGAGAAGGAAATGGCAACCCATTCCAGTGTTTTAGCCTAGAGAATCCCAGGGACGGCGGAGCCTGGTAGGCTGCCGTCTATGGGGTCGCACAGAGTCAGATACGACTGAAGTGACTTAGCAGTAGCAGGAAAGGTGAAAAAGCTCAATAAGTGGGTGCCTTATGAGCTGACTGAAAATCAAGAAAATCGTCATTTTGAAGTGTCTTCTCTTACTCTATGCAACAACAACGAACCATTTCTCAATCAGATTGTGATATGTGATGAAAAGTGGATTTTATATAACAACCAGGAACAGCCAGCTCAGTGGTTGGACCAAGAAGAAGTTCCAAAGCACTTCCCAAAGCCAAAATTGCACCCAAAAAAGGTCATAGTCACTGTTTGGTGGTCTGCTGCCTGTCTGATCCACTACAGCTTTCTGAATCTTGACGAAACCATTATATCTGAGAAGTATGCTCTGCAAATCGATGAGGTGCACTGAAAACCGCAACGCCGGCAGCCGGCATCGGTCAACAGAAAGGGGCCCAATTCTGCTCCAAGACAACGCCCAACCACAACCAGTACAACCAGCGCTTCAAAAGTTGAACGAATTGGGCAACAAAGTTTTGCCTCATCTGCCACATTCACCTGACCTCATTCAACGGACTACCACTTCTTCAAGCATCTAGACAACTTTTTGCAGGGAAAATGCTTCCACAACCAGCGGCAGGCAGAAAATGCTTTCCAAGAGTTTGTCGAATCCCAAACCACAGATTTTTACGCTCTAGGAATGAACATGCTTGTTTCTCGTTGGCAAAAATGTGTTGGTTGTACAACCAAAACGTGTTGGTTCCTATTTTGATTAATAAAGATGTTGTTTGAGCCTTGTTATAATGATTGAAAATCCACAGTCCAAAACCGCAGTCCAAGCAAAAAATTATGTTTGCACCAACCTAATAACATCGAACCCCTATGTGCACATGGAACTAACATAGTGTTGGAGATGAACTTTAATTTAAAAGGAAAAAGGATGCTGGGACTTCCCTGGTGGTCCAGTGCTTAGGACTCCATGCTTCCATTGCAGGGGGCAGGGGTTCATACCTGGTAGGGGAACCGAGATTCCTCAAGCTGCTTGGTGTGGCCAAAAGTAAATAAAGATAGTGAAACTGATGTTTATAGCAATGAAGACACTTGCCCAAGGTCACACAAGCAAGCAGTGAAGCAGGGCTCAATCCAAGACATGCCTATGCTCCTGACATTGTATATTATTCATATTAGGACAAATTAAAAAGTCCTCCATCAAATTATAATTGACATAGACTTCAAAGGGTATTTGGTTATTCAAAGAACATTTTGGCACTGATTCAATAAACATTTATCCTGTTCAAAGTAGGATTTTGCTAAGTAAGTAAACTTTCTTTTCTACATTAAGAAAGAGAGATTTGATTACCTGTTGTTTGACCAATTCATCAACTTTGGAGATCCATACATACAAAAAAAGTAGAACCATAGTTAAGAGGTCATAATACTGTGAAGAGAAATTTAAATAAAAATACTGTCCTTCGTCACATTAATATAGCCAACCCAGTAAAAATATGGCCTTTTCTTTATGAGTCTACATAATAAGATGCTATGCTGGGCATTGTGTAAAAAACATCATCCGTATCATTTTCACAGAGCATCAGATAAAAAAAAATCATAGTATCTGGGAGGAGAATGTACCTAATGAAAGTACATTATTAGCTCGTGTTTACCTATTCATTGACAAAGGAAATTGCATCCCAAAGAGAAATATACAAGGGAAATTTTAAACTGAAAGTATCTGAGGAAATTAAAGTCAAGCATCTTGGTTCAGGACAAATAACAGAGGTCTCCACCATCTGTGACAGAGGTCTGTACCATCTATAAGTGACAGAGACCTCTACCATCCTTAGGATACAATAGTGTCAACATAATCTTCTCTATTCTATTTACCTATATTTAATGGGCTCATTATGAGTATAAGTTTTAAAGCCATTATGTTTCCCCATCCTTGGAAATAGCGTGGGACATTGGCAAAAGCCTCACTCTTCAGTTCAGCCGACTTAGCTCCTAATTCCCACACCCACACTAGCTACTGGCTTCAGTCAAATCCTTCCTTATATATATGAAGAGATTGGATGAGACAGTATAAAACCACTCCTACCTCAAGTTGTCTATGATTTTGTCAGTGAAGTGAAAATGTTAGTCACTCAGTCGTGTCCGACTCCTTGAGACCCCATGGACTGTAGCCCACCAGGCTCCTCTATCCATGAAATTCTCCAGGCAAGAATACTGGAGTTGCCATTCCCTCCTCCAGGGGAATCTTCCCGACCCAGGGATTGAATCCAGGTTTCCCACATTGCAGGCAGACTCTTTACCAGTTGATTTTGTTAAGCACTACCCAGAAAAGTGTACACAATTGAGTTACTTTGATGAAATCATTCCCTGAGAAACACTTGAACAAGTTTATTGAGTATTATGAACATCATACTCAATGTAGCCTCACTAGCAGAAAATTAACCTCAGAGAGCAGCAAATACAGCCCACCTCTGAAAAATGTACAGGCTCCAATCTCCTGGTACTAAATACCCAAGACAAAGAAAACAGTAGAATTTGAAAAGATTTAGTGCAAATCACAATATTTCAATATTTTGTTCCATAATTTCACATTTATCCTTTGAATCATTCAAAACATAACATCAATAAAATGTCCATGTTTAGAATAAAATAAAGTTTTCTCTCCTTTATCTTTAAATATATGTCTGATTTATAGTAGTCCTACAGAGATATACTTATTTTAAAGACAGCTTATCATATACACAGGTATAGTCATTACAGGCCCTGCTCACGGCCTCTTCCATTAACGAATGTGCTGCTTACAATTCCCAGGCATGGTATTTGCTAAGTCTTCTGTCTGGAGATGAGCTGATCAGAGATGGAAACATGAACCATTCACGAGTAATTCACACTTAGGAACTGACCTATGAAAGGACCTGTTATTTAAAATAAAAATGGAACAGGGGTTCTCAAGAAATAATTTTTGGAAAATCCAAAAAACTATTAATAGTTATTTGGTAGAGCTAAAACCATAAGATTTGGAGTAAGCTGAAAGAATGAAGGGCCAGAGACAATCAGTAAAGAAACCTAGTTAGTTTAAAAGGCATAATGAAGGCAAGTGGAAAGCAAAGCTTCTATCAGAGCTGCCTGTGTGGGAGAGAAGAAAGACAGAAAGTCAACAGAGAGGCTTGGATTTCTCACAGCGTTCTCACTGAAATTCTGGGCATCACGAATCTTTACTCTTAATATTTTCTCCCTTGAAATAATCTGAGTAAATGAGAGGTCTCCATCCACCCACTTGAGGTTAAGGAACAGGTTTAGTTTGGGAACAGTTTCACAGTCATACAAAAGGGTCGCATAGAGAAGTTTCCAATGACTCCAAATGTTCAAATGTCTGAGTCATCAGAAGAGGTGATGCGAAAGAGGTGGGGAGAATAAAGCTCCCTTGCTGGTCTCTATGGGAGACTCAGAAACCATGATGCGGTGCTCTCCTGGAAACAAAACCAAACAAAGAAGCAGCAGTAAGGACTGGATTCTCTTGACAAGGCCTCCTTACCTGGCATCATCCCACCTGGTTAGCAGTGGTCAAAGCCAGGGAATTTTCAAGAGAAATGTTAATACATCAAGACATAAAAGGAATCTGCCATCTCTAAACCAGTGAAAGGTGTTAAACCACAGCAAGATTTGTGGGAGAAGAGTGAATCGAAAGAAACTTTTTGTTATTTATTTTTGTGAACACCAGGTTATGGCCTTAAACATGTACACCCACGATAAATGTTTTTCCCAGAATTCTGGTCAAATGCAGCAGTGGGTCAAGAGACAGTATCGGCTTATTCCACAAAATATGTGATGGGAGCACCTAAACACACCAATGAAACCCAGAGCTCTTTAATCAGATTTAAGCAGCAAAGAGATTTTACGGTTCAATTTTTCTGTTGGCTCATGCTCTCTTTGGTGTTCTGGCTTTAAAAATGCCAAGATCCTATATTGCATGCATGCCTAACATATGAGTATAAGACACTTTCTAGCCATTTTCTTAGGAAATACTCTTGAGTGAGAAAAAATGGACAATCTATTGACAGTAAAAGCACGTTTTACTTGTTTTGAAAGGAACCACCCACAGTGACAGTGGGTTGGAATCTATCCGTCCTCACTCTCCAGGTTTCTGCACAAGGCCATAAAAATTCTGTGAGAATCATCATAAGAAAAAATACACCAGGTCACATCTGCTTTGAGGTGCCATTTTATAAGCCAGAGGTGATCATACCAGAAAGAGTTCTCAACACAAGGGATGTATTTTATCTCCACTGTTTGCTACCTCTGATCCAATGTTTAAGGGGACTCTTGATATCCACTTTCTGAAAAGGACACAGTCCAGAAAATAATGGAAGATAATTCCTTAGAACGACTGCCTGTGTCTTCTGGAACGAGCAAATGAAGTGTCAAGTAAACAAAGAACAAAATAGTCCTATGTCTCCTACTCCTTCATTTATTTCCAGCAAAGACTGTTTCAAACTCTGATTTCTAAAGATCATGGTCATCTGTGCACAGTTTCTAGGCACAGGCAGCAATTGACTAGCTCTGTCTAATGAGATTAAGAACAAAACCAGGCCACACTTCACCTGGGAGTTCTGGGATAAAAGCAAAACATCCTGCCTTAATGAATTGCCAGTCAGCAAAGCATTCAGGTGACGCTTATCCTCTTCCTTCCTTCTTGATTTTCAATCCCCGTCCGGAGTTGGGAGTTCAATCCAGCAGGGACGCTACAGTGTTTACTAACTGATTTGGCAGCCACACTCCCTCAATTTGAGATATGCCTTCGACGAGGTGATGCCAACTTTCCTTCCAGATGGTTGTCAGGCACCCACAAGCAACGACCGACACAGCCGCTGGCAGCAGTTGGGAAGAGCTGTGAGCAATGTCACATCCCGAGAAGAACGCCGGCAAATCACATCTTCCGTTGTTCTCAAGAACCAGAGGAGTTCTATTTTTATTAGCGGGATCATTTACAATAGGCATGAAATTAATTTATTGCTACACTGGTTTAAAATATTTACGTTTTTGTTGTTTTTGCAGTTGGCATGAATCTGTTTTGCTAGAAGAGATTAGGACAGGGAGCAGACGATGAACAAGAAAAACCACACAGCCCCATCAGAGCAAGTGTTTGGCAAGATTATTGGTATTCTTGACCAAGAAGCAAGCAGATAAACATAAAGCATGTGCTAAATCTATATATTTTAGGCTCTGGATGCAATAAGAGAAATGGGGGAGGGGGAGATTGTCTTAGCTCTATGAAATAGAACTGAGATGGACATTTTCCCTGTCCTTTGCATAAGTTCTGACTGGCAGTGAACAGTCCTAGAATTAACAAACTGAAGAAGCATCACTTATTCATTTGCTTTGGCTGTTTGTTTTGCTCCTTTAATTTTACTGGGCCATCAGCTTTTTAACTAAGCTGCCTCCAGGGCTTATAGCTTGGGCAGGCGAGTTAACCAGGGTAAGCAGCACTTTTTAAGGAATTTGTGTGCTTTACAAGGATAGCACAGTGGCTGTGTATTCCAGAAAAAGATAAAACATTTGCTGGTGAAGTATGTCTCAACCTGTGAGATGGAGGAATTTTTAAGAGTGTGACTCCTCCCACCAACCAGAATCACCTCGAGGTAGCCTTAAGTGAAAGTATTAGTTGCTCAATCATGTCCGACTCTTTGCAACCCCATGGACTGTAGCCCACCAGGCTCCTCTGTCTGTGGAATTCTCCAGGCAAGAATATTGGAGTGGGTAGCCACTCCCTTCTCCAGGGGATCTTCCTGACCCAGGGATGGAACCAGGGTCTCCTGTATTGCAGACAGATTCTTTGCCATCTGGGCCATCTCTCCTGAAATCCTTTCTCTTTACCAGCACTCATACTACATCACAATGTTAACAGAAAGAGCTTCCTAAAGTCTCTTCTAACTCTTGCTTTCTCCCTTCTTAGGCCATCAGTGAAAATGATAACCTTAGTATATAATACTTTTATAAGTTTAACTTTCTGGTCTCCAGATACTATACTACACTATACCACACCACACCATACCATACCATACTATACTGTACTACGCTATACAAAATTTCATTGCCTTTCTAGGAGCAACTAGAAGCATACGTATGCAAATTCTTAATTGAGTTCAGTTCAGTTCAGATCAGTCGCTCAGTCGTGTCTGACTCTTTGCGACCCCATGAACCACAGCATTCCAGGCCTCCCTGTCCATTACCAACTCCCAGAGTTCACCCAAACCCATGTCCATTGAGTTGGTGATGCCATCCAGCCATCTCATCCTCTCTTGTCCCCTTCTTCTCTTGCCCTCAATCTTTCCCAGCATCAGGGTCTTTTCCAATGAGTCAGCTCTTCCCATCAGTATTGGAGTTTCAGCTTCAATATTAGTCCTCCCAATGAACACCCAGGACTGATCTCCTTTAGGATGAACTGGTTGGATTTCCTTGCAGTCCAAGGGACTCTCAAGAGTCTTCTCCAACACCACAGTTCAAAAGCATCAATTCTTTGGTGCTCAGCTTTCTTTATAGTCCAACTCACATCCATACATGACCACTGGAAAAACCATAGCCTTGACTAGATGGACCTTTGTTGGCAAAGTAATGTCTCTGCTTTTGAATATGCTGTCTAGGTTGGTCATAACTTTCCTTCCAAGGAGTAAGCATCTTTTAATTTCATGGCTGCAGTCACCACCTGAAGTGATTTTGGAGCCCCAAAAAATAAAGTCAGCCACTGTGTCCACTCTTTCCCTATCTATTTGCCATGAAGTGATGGGACTGGATGCCATGATCTTAGTTTTCTGAATGTTGAGTTTTAAGCCAACTTTTTCACTCTCCTCTTTCACTTTCATCAAGAGGCTCTTTAGTTCCTCTTCACTTTCTGCCATAAGGGTGGTGTCATCTGCATATCTGAGCTTATTGATATTTCTCCCAACAATCTTGATTCCATCTTGTGCTTCTTCCAGCCCAGCGTTTCTCATGATATACTCTGCATATAAGTTAAATAAGCAGGGTGACAATATACAGCCTTGACATACTCCTTTTCCTATTTGGAACCAGTCTGTTGTTCCATGTCCAGTTCTAACTGTTGCTTCCTGACCTGCATACAGCTTTCTCAAGAGGCAGGTCAAGTGGTCTGATATTCCCATCTCTTTCAAAATTTTCCACAGCTTATGGTGATCCACACAGTCAAAGGCTTTGACATAGTCAATAAAGCAGAAATAGATGTTTTTCTCTTGCTTTTTCGATGATCCAGCAGATGTTGGCAATTTCATCTCTGGTTCCTCTGCCTTTTCTAAAACCAGCTTGAACATCTGGAAGTTCATGGTTCACATACTGCTAAAGCCTGGCTTGGAGAGTTTTGAGCATTATTTTACTAGCGTGTGAGATGAGTGCAATTGTGCGGTAGTTTGAACATTCTTTGGCATTGCCTTTCTTTGGGATTGGAATGAAAACTGACCTTTTCCAGTGCAATGAAAACTGACCTTTTCCAGTCCTGTGGCCACTGCTGACTTTTCCAAATTTGCTGGCTTATTGAGTGCAGCACTTCCACAGCATCATCTTTCAGGATTTGGAATAGCTCAACTGGAATGCCATCACCTCCACTAGCTTTGTTCGTAGTGATGTTTCCTAAGGCCCACTTGACTTCACATTCCAGGATGTCTGGCTCTAGATGAGTGATCACACCATCGTGATTATCATGAAGATCTTTTTTGTACAGTTCTTCTGTGTATTCTTGCTACCTCTTCTTAATATCTTCTGCTTCTGTTAGATCCATACCATTTCTGTCCTTTATTGAGCCCATCTTAATTGAACAGACATTCTCAAAGAGCTCCAAAAATTCTAAGCCAATAGCTGAATATAACCCACAGAAAATAAGGCTGACTTTTGAGTTGAGATACATTTTCTTCTCTTTTTAACACACAAGGTGGTTTTTCTTCCCCTAACTGAATAGTGCTATACACCAAAAAACAGCAAAAGATTCCAAGGACCTGAAGTTTAGAACAGGAGCTGACAGTTTGCTTTGCATTATGTGATTGAGAATTGGTTCCATTTTGACCTTCTGAAGCTTGACTAATCCTATTTTAGATTCGGAAGTCAATGTTCTGTCTTGCTTATAAAGTCAGAAGATTTAATTTAAAAAAAAGCAGAGATAGGTGTATGCTGGTTGATTAGGATTCATAACTTGATTAAGTATCTGCTGGAGCCAGTTCTAAAACATGATGCTTGAACTGTATTTATTTCACTTTTAATAGCATCTTTTTTGCTTATTCAGGTAATACATGCCATTTTTAAAAACTGTGAATTTCAGAGGAGTAAAAAGAAACACATGTAAATCCTTGAAACTCTCAGAAATAACTGGAGGTATATCTTCCTACTTTTTTAGAATACGTGCCTGGAAAATCCCTTGGATGGGGGAGCCTGGAAGGCTGCAGTCCATGGGGTCGCTGAGGGTCGGACATGACTGAGCGACTTCACTTTCACTTTTCACTCTCATGCATTGGAGAAGGAAATGGCAACCCACTCCAGTGTTCTTGCCTGGAGAATCCCAGGGACGGGGCAGCCTGGTGGGCTGCCGTCTATGGGGTCGCACAGAGTCGGACACGACTGAAGTGATTAGCAGCAGCAGCACATACATATATACATTTTTAAATAAAATTGGGCTCATACTAGATATACTATTTGTATATCATGAGCATTCCTAGTTATGTTAAATACATCTTAAAACTATTCCATGAAGTGTATTTATTTTTAAATTAGTCTTCAAAGTTTCCAGTTAGCATTCTTCAGAAGCCCAAAATGTTAATCATTAAAGAATACTTGTAAAATCACATTCAAGAAACTGATGGTTTAAGGTAAAGAAAAGAAAAACTCATTGGAAGCTGAAGTATAACCGTTAAGAATATGAGGTTGATTTTAGGCAAGTTATTTAAACCTTGTGTGCTTCCCAGTCCTCATCTATAAAATGAGGATAAAAATATTCCCTTGCTTACAAAATTGTTACAAGCATCATAAATCAATATATATCAAGCACTTAGAATAGTACCTGGAACACTATAGGTCATCTGTAAATGCTTAGTGCCATTATCCATAACTCTCATTTGGTCACTTAATCACATACTGTTTTGGAATTGTTTTTGGTTTGTCTTTTGGCAATTATTTTTGTTTTCCTATTTTCTGTAATTTTACTGTTTGGGCGTAACTCTCTTTTATGTAACTACCTCAGTTCTTCCTTGCCTGCTGCTTGCTCTACATTCTCTTGTCTCCTTCCTTCCTGTTGGGAACTCGTGGGTCTTTACTAAACCTGCTTATGCCTTCTAAAGTCAAGGCTTTTGACTGTCACCGTGGAATTAGGGAATAATCCAGCAGAAAAGCCATCCTCAAAAGATTCAGTCTGTGGAGCTGTTTCTGCCACAGGCTTCCTACACCATGTGACTCGACCCATTTTATAATCTTCGCTCATTTGTTTTTACCCTTGGGCTGAATGTCCCTGGGTGTAGAGGGCCTGTCTATCAGGTGGCAGTTGAGTCGAAAATAAAACCTACTATACTACATTCCCTGTTACGCTATTCTAATTACTGAAAACAGCCCAGGGTGAGGAGAAATTGAGAAAGAGAGAGAGAGTCACAGAGGCTTCCCTTGTCTCCGCAACTGAGTGTTTTAAGAAGAGGTGAGGAGACCCTGCCACGCACCCAAGGGCAATTTCCTACACAGCCAGCTCAAGAGTTGTGAATGGTTCTCCTTCACCAACCGAATCTCCTTGCTGGAATCATTTTTCTCTTTTAGAGTCTCAAAACACCAGAGCACAAGGAAGCACCATGTTACAAGTATCAGAGCTCAGCTGAGTCCCTGTGTGTGCATCTGTGTATCCTACTGGGAGAGTATATAGGATTCCCGTGGTTATAATTGGCGCTGCTGGCCTTCAGCTTAGAATTGCATTACTGAAAAGCAAAGGGGTTGCTGTTGTACTTATGATCATTAATATTTCAATCCAGAGGGAACTGTTTTCTAAACCCTAGGAGAGGTAACAGAGGTTAGCATGGCAAAACACAGTCAAAATGCCATAACCTGCAGCCAGATGTGTTATGAATAACAATGAGTGGAAGAAATAATAAAAATGGATAAGGAGAACAAGCTTCTAGTGTTAAAAACCTTAGCAAATTGAGGTTTTGTTTAAATACGTGGGAGCTAAATGCCAAAGAAAAGCCCCCTGACCTAAGCAGCTTGCTGAAAGTGGCTGCACATAATTCAACAAACTCTGTCAGGAAAGTTACACACAAAAGGCTGAGAAAAGCTGATCTAATAGATCAACTAATGGTCTAGAAGGAAGTTATAGAACCAAACGGCTCATCCCAGACTCTCTCTTCTCCTTTCGTTGACATTCCCTCAGGGCCCCATCACCTTAGAAAAGGAATTTAACCAACACATTGCAGAAAGGATAATAAATACTTGCCAACAGCCTACCAAAGGAGAGCACAACAGAAATATCAATAATATGGGTTCAAATAAGCAGCTGCTTCCAAAATGAGAACATTTCTGTGACCACAAAGTATACTCCCTTACAGTAGATCACATCACAGTCATACAGATCAGACCGCCCTTTTTTTCTAGAATTTAGAGTGAGTTCTTTAGAGAGTCAGCGTTCAGCTTCTCTAGTTTTCAAATGTCAGCAGTCTTCAAGGTACCTACTGCCAAGGAGTAAAGTGAGTCTGTGACTGTCTTTAGTTTCATAAAATAAGGTTGAGTCTGAGAAATTAAACTTTACAACCTGCAATCCTGTAATAATGATAAACTTCTACATATGCTATTCTTTTTTCATATGACCTAACTATAACTATATATATGGAAATTAAGTGGGTGTTAAGATGTTCAGAAATGAGTAATGTTAACCTTTCACATAGAATCCTGTTGTGTAGCCAAGGCATCTAAATAAAATGAAAAGAAGCCTTTCTTTGTTTTCTTAATAAATAATTAATGCCTAGATATGGCTCTCCCATTACCACTTTCCCTCTATGAAAGACATGGAGGGTATCATCAATCCCGTCAATCTTTCATGCCATTCCGGTTCTGTTTACAGAAAACCAGCTCCTCCAGCAACCAACACAAATGGATCAGAGCTGGCAAGCAAGTTGAGAATTGGCTCGGAATGTCACACCCACTCTAAACTGGTGACATCATGCATTCTGTAGTCATTGACGGACTTGAATTTCTATGACTGAACTGTATGCCTCCTTAGAGTTATCCTGAAGAAAGAGTATGACACAAAATCTACAGCCCTAAATTCCCTGGTAGCTCAGACGGTAAAGAATCTGCCTGCAATGCAGGAGACCCAGGTTCGATCCCTGGGTCCAGAAGGTCCGCTGGAGAAGGAAATGGCTGCCCACTCCAGTATTCTTGCCTGTATTCCATGGGCAGAGTAGCTTGGCAGGCTACAGTCCATGGGGTTGCAAAGAGTTGGACACAACTAAGCGACTCTCACGTCGCTTCAAATTGATAGGAGCTACACTTGGAGGCACTAGATCTAGCCCAAGCTGTTAACACCAAATGGATTAACTGCATCTGAAAGCTCACACATCAATGGACTTAACAGCGGGAAGTTTGGGGGACTCAGCTAAGGCAAAAAGTATTTTCAGCATATCAGTCACTATATCTTAAGGAATTAAGAAGAAAATGAGAACCAACACATTTATATTTTTATTAAATTTTGGTATTCAAATGAGTTTGGTTGTGATTTTTTTTGTTTCTGTTTGCTTGTTTTGTGTGGGGGGCGGGGAGGCGGGTGCGGTTTTGGCCGCACTATGAGGCATGTGGGATCTTAGTTCCCCGACCAGGGATCCAACCTGTGCCCCCCGCAGTGGAAGCATGGAGTCTTAACCACTGAACCACCAGGAGTGTCCCAATTTGGTTGTGATTTCTAACAAAAATGCATAAACCAAAAGCATGGCTTGGGAAATCATAAATGAAGATCTCCTAAACCACAAAGGAAGTGACAGAAGAAAGAAAAGGCATATTTTTTTAATCAAATGAAGATATTTTTGTGTTTACATTGACGTTCTAAAATTATTAGGTTGTGACCAATATTCCATTTTTTTTCTTTTTCCTGTGATTCACTATACCTCCAAAAACCAAGTAAACACCAAAAAACAAAACAAAACAAAAGCTATAGCAAAATAGGAAATCAGCAAAAAAGACAGCAGTCATCACTGAAACAATTAAAAGGGGAAGCAAGCAAGAAATCTACGTAGTTCAATCAACTGATTCTAACCATAAAATAATTTGAATTCTGCTGTAGGCTGATGAAACATAATTAAAAAATAACAAAGAGAGATTAGAAAGTTACTAAACATCAGTAACACTCACCTACAAGGAAAAGGTGGGTTTATAGATGACCTGGGTCTAGCAGAAGAAAGAATCTAGCTCAGTTTGGAAATTTCTTTAAAATTTTGAAAAAGTAAAGCTACTTACAAGTAAAGGCCCCAGGAACAAAGAAAGAGATCAAATCAGAAGCACTGTTAGTAAATATTCTGAATAATAAGCAAATTTTATTGGTTTCTCTCTCAGACACTAAAAAGATAAAAAGATCAAATCAAAAGCCTATTTCACCGTCAACCCCTTATTAACCTTCTCTCAGACCTCAGCTATTCTAAGTGTTCACATCTAGAAGGACGTCCTGGTAGTCACTTGAGAAAAGCACCCTGGAAGAATCATTCATTCCCCCTCCATTACACACAGGTGCTCCCGCCTCCCACAAAGACAAGTTCTGTGTTTGTTCTTAAATAAACACAGATAACATCCTGCCTCATGAAAGTTGATAATAAAGGAACCCATCCAAAACCAAAGTAATTATAAGAATTTAAAATCAAAGTGTTTTTCAGATGTAAATGTCAAATAAAAATCTCTTCCCAATTTAATTAAGAAAACAGCAAATTAGAGAAGGCAGGAGACAGACTTCAAGTCCTTGTGTGAAGTACTTGGAGCCTTTCTTTTTACAGCAAGACCTGAGGGCAGAAAGAAGTAGATACCGGTCTACACAAAAGAGATAAAGTGTATTCAAAGCTGAGGACAAATGGGGAAGAACTGACCAGGACATGAAGACACTATTGCCTGGACTGATTTTCTGTTTCCCTTCACTTAGTACTAAATCTACAGGATGCTTTCACACAAGGAGGAAAATATGGTGCCTGGCATGCTACTGAACACTGAGATGTGAGCTGGGCCATTTATATAGCCACATGCAAGCCATTTGGCATATGGATTTCTTGGGGATTTGTCCTGCCTTTAGAGGGTTGCAGCTACTTGAGAAGGAAATGTTTTTACTGCACCAGTTCTGTGCAAAACTCAAAATAACTTTAAAGAAAATAACACCAGATGAAAATCTATTACTGCCAAATACATTAAACACAACATATTATTTTGATCTTCCAACCTTTAAGGTATCAGTCCTATTCTACAAACCAGGAAAATGAGTCCTGAGGGGAGCGGTCAGTAATTTTTTCTAAATTATAAGAATTGCAAAACAGTCTCAGGGATTTGACCAAGCCTGTCACAGACCCAAAGCAGGTATGTCCCAGTGTACCACGCATGTCTCTTCAGAGGGCTTTGAGGAAGAATTTAACTAATCTTGTTTTAAGATATTTAAAAGTGAGCCTGTCTCTGGAAAAAGGAGTGACTTATTTTTTTTAACATTTACGAGTTTATGGAGTACACCCTTTTAAGGATCTGATAAAAGCAAAAGATACACACACACACACAACCCGTGCTGTATAATAACCATCGAGGCTTCAAGTATCCATGAGCACATGAGCCTAAGCCATTCCTTAACCCCTGGATTAATGATGCTGCTGTTTCTTGTGTCTTTGTGCTACATTATAGCGTCTCACTCTAGATAGTCACTGAACAAGAGATAGAAGAGTGCAAGTTCTAGAGTTACCATTTGGATTAACACCCTGCCTTTGCCATTTAATATTGTGATCCTGAACAAACTATTACCTCTTTGCATCTCAGTTCCTTCACCTGCAAAATAGGGACAATAATAAGTCTCCCAAATGAGTTGTGAGACTCACATGAGTGAACATGTATAAATATTTTAGGCCAGTGCCTGACACGGACTTAAAAATAAATAAATAAATATTAACTCTAATCATTAGCTGTGAGAAAAGTTCACTGTCAAAGCACTTCCTGTCTTTATGCACTGTGACCTTGAGTAATTTCATTAGTAAAGCAGCATGTGACAGACTATATTTTCCAAATATGACCAAAATAATTTCTCCTACAGCATGCGGTCTTCTACAATATGACCACGCCACTCACCCAGAAAGAGGTAGAATACGTGTCTGATGAAGTCAGTCTATACCACCTCAAAATGTAGCCCTGAATTGGCCAGTTAGCTTTTATCTCCTGTCTTTTGGAAGACCCTCAGAACTCAACTGCCGTATTCAGAGGAAGCCCAAATAACCTCGTGGAGGTACCCATGTGGAGGGAAACCAAGGCCCCTGGCCAAGACTTGCAGCTGAACTCCCAGTGAACAACCAGAGCTAACTTGTGAATCAGATAATTGAGCAACCTAGGAAGTAGATTCTCCAGACTCCAGAGCCCATCTAACTCTACATGGAGCAGACGTAAGCAGTTCCTTTGCAGTCTACTTACATGGAAGATTATTGTTGTGCCAAGTCACTACAATTTGGGATAGTCTGTTACATAGCAGTAGATCCTCAGAACATAGCACTTTACATATCACTTCTCCCCCCCACTTTTCTGGTGCTCACCTCCTCTAAAGGTCCATCATAAAGATACTTCCTGTTTTAGAACCTATAACTATGACATGTGCTTAGTGCCTGTAGTTTGCCAGTCACTAGACTGTTCTGGATGGAGGGAGGAGGGAAGAGAGCATTGCACAAATAAATTCATTCCAGTCCTCAGACAGAAACCTATGGTTGGGGAGAATGACTACCTGTATGCAACCAAAACACAGAATTACCAAGTACTTAACCCAAGTGCAAGGGTTACAAACTATAGAAGCAGAAGCCAGGTCCATCTGCTGCATATATAGATAAAAGGCTAAGCAAGGAGTACATGGCCAGGACTGGCTTAGACACGAAATACTTTCCATAAGTTAGATTTAAGCCAGAATTGTGAAGGAAAGCAAAAACACAAGAGTAGATACACCAGAAGATATATTCTGTAAGTTAGAAATGGCCTATGTGAATGAACAAGGAATGAACAAAACCAGTAATGAGCAAGTCATAGCTAAGACCTGTGAGGGATTCTGCTCAAATCCCAGCAAAGGGTCCTTGCCAAGAGAACAAAGAGATAAGGTTGGGAAGATCGGGACAAAGGGTCAACAAATCTCTACTCGAAGCTTTTACAACCTGGTGTGCTTTAGCCTTGGGAGAGTTTTTCTTTTCTCCTTTCAGACAGAAGCCTCCTCTCCAGCCCTCAAAGACGAGCAGTCTGAGCAGTGACTTAGGTGCTTCTGTTACATAATGCCTGGTCTCTTCACAAACTGGCTTGCTGGGTTTTACTCAGCAGTCCGTGTCATCTCTTTTGTGGAATCAGGATTGCTCAAAATCTCGCCGTATCTTCTGCCTGGTGTCTTCTGTCAGAGGTGTCCAAGAGGATTCCTTATACATCCATCAAAGAGACACACTTCAAAATGGGAACTGAAAGCAAAGTGACCATATCAATAAAAACTGCTCTTAGTTGGTTCACAAATATAGCCGCCAATGGAGTGCTGAGTGGAAAATAACTCCCACTGGACTTCAGTCTATCAGTTGTATGTCAGTTTTTCCCAACCAGTGGACTGTGTTCACTCCTGACCATTCAAACCACAGGTTCTTGACACCAGCATACCTGCGTTGCATGCTATCTTTTCATTCAGTCCTTCTATTGAAGACCTACCCTTTATTAGAACTGAAGCTGAACTGCAGGGCCCTACCACACTGCCATCTGAGGGCTGTCCTTCCCACTGCCAAGCTTTGGGAGAAAATGGCATCTAGATATGTCCTGATCTACATGAGACTTCCAGCCTGTGTGAATCAGGAAATCATGACAATTTCTGAGCAATTTGAGCTCAGCAAATCTCCCTCTGGAGTTCTAATAGAATCCAATAAAATTTTAAACTGCAATTAGAAAAGCTGAGATCTTACTGCTTCTCCTTTTCAAAGAACTTCCTGCACATACTGTTACAAACCCTGTTGTTCTGGGCCAGATTATACCATTTCAAGCAAAGACCCTTCCCAGGGAGAAGGTGTATTTGTGTGTGTGTGTGTGTGTGTGCGTATGAGTGTGGGTGCGTGGGTGTGTGTGTGCTCAGTCACGTCCAGCTCTTTACAACCCCCATGGACTGTTGCCTGCCAGGCTCCTCTGCCCATGGAATTCTCCAGGCAAGAATATTAGAGTGGGTTGCCATTTCCTTCTCCAGGGGATCTTCCTGACCCAGGAATTGAACCCAGCATCTCCTTTGTTGGCAGGTGAATTCTTTACCACTGTGCCACCTGGAAACCCTTCCTAGGTAATAGGAGGACTTAAAACTGAAAAAATGAAAGAATCCAGGAAATAGATCAATAATATTCTGTTCATTTATAAATCAATAATATTCTGTTCATTTATAAATGTCAAAGAAGGTATCTCTAGAAACTCTTTTCTTCACCAATACTATTTTGCTTTTCCTGAATTTTGAAAATGAGAAGGGACATGGAAAGTATGAAGAAAACATAAATAACATACATTAATAGAATAAGA
The DNA here is from genome assembly GCF_000754665.1 of Bison bison bison. Taxonomy (NCBI): domain Eukaryota; kingdom Metazoa; phylum Chordata; class Mammalia; order Artiodactyla; family Bovidae; genus Bison; species Bison bison. Next base: position 278,495 of record NW_011494706.1, read on the forward strand.
ACCTTCTGAGTGTATGTATGGGTTTGGGTGGACTCCAGGAGTTGGTGATGGACAGGGAGGCCTGGCGTGCTGCGGTTCATGGGGTCGCAAAGAGTCAGACACGACTGAGCGACTGAACTGAACTGAAGTGTATTTATATGTCGCAGTTCAGTGTGCTGGGGGCTGTTGCTTCCTTACCTACCCACATATGCCCAAATGTGCACACCCCATCAGCACAACACCCTCACCTTCAAACCCAGACAACACCAACAGGCTCATCTTGATGGATGGGAGCTGATCTCACACCAGATGGTCCACCTCCGTCCTCCACTGATGAGTGCATCATCTCCACATTTGGGTTTAGATCACATCTGTCGCATTAGACTGAAGGACTGACTGCCCCCTGTCTATTACTGTATTTTTAGACAACTTCAGCATCATTCTAAATGCCAGCAGACTAAGACCTAAACAATGACAGTACGTGAACATTTTTATATCCTTTTTCTTTTCTTTTTCTTGTTTTCCTTGTTGATTTACAAGCTCCCTGGGTCCCATATGCTCTGGGGACCAAGATTTTGACTCTTCACAAGCTTAGCTCCCCACCCTAAATACCTTGTAAATCTCTTAAGGCTTTGTGGGTCAAAGTCACACCCTCGCTCCTAATATGATCTTTTCAGTTCTCTAGAGATTCAATACTAAATTCCAGAGTTACATCAAAGAATTTCTTCTAACAAATGTGTTTGGAAATGTAGTTGAAAGGTTTTCCCAGTGCCACAAGAAATCCCCAAACTAATCAGAGAACTATATTCTGATATGGAATTAGTGATATGTCTCAACTGTTGTTGTTCAGTCGATGTCATGTCCAATTCTTTGCAACCCCATGGACTGCAGCACACCAGGCTTCCCTGTACTTCACTAGCTTCCAGGTTTTGCTCAAACTCATGTTCATTGAATCAGTGATGCCATCCAACCATCTCATCCTCTCTTGCTCCCTTCTCCTAGTGAGGACCTACAGACTCTGGAAAGTGAAAGTGAAAGTCGCTCGGTCCTGTCCAACTCTTTGCAACCCCATGGACTATAGTCCATGGAATTCTCCAGGCCAGAATACTGGCATGGGTAGCTTTTCCCTTCTCCAGGGGATCTTCCCAACCAAAGGATTGAACCCAGGTCTCCCACATTTGCAGGCGAATTCTTTACCAGCTGAGCCACAAGGGAAGCCCATAGACTCTGGATGGAGTCTTTATCAAACAGAACAAATAATTCAGATGATCATGACACAGAATGATTGATTCCCTTCTTTGGCATGTTAGCCTGATGGTTTTTGGTGATTCATTAAAACCATAGAGATAAGATGGTTGGAGACTGAAGGACAAAGAGATTTTGGCTGGATAGATGAAGCTGGAGCTGAACCGCTACATAATTAACACCCTGACAAAGTCTGCTGAGTAGTCCTCTCTCCTTATAAAACCAATCCTGGGTTAGGACTGAAACCTGTGTACAGTCTCAGTAAGCCAAACAGTCATGAAACTGGCTCAGGCTTCAAGCCAAGACTATGCCAAGTAACATTTAATTTAAGAAGCATTTATTTAACAATAACCATGAGCCAGGCAATTTCTGCTCCAGCATTTAAACACATTAAAACATTAGATTGTTTCTGTTTTTCTATTATAAGAGTTGTAATAATCAAAAAATGTGTACCATCTCCCTCAGAAATAAAGAAATTGAAAATTGTATAAAAAGCTACCAAATTTCCAATATTTGGAGATGTCATCTTTTTAAGACCCAATGAGGCAATAACTTGTTTGCCCACTGAAATCCATTTTCTATTTACTGCATTAAAGTTAGAGAAATAGATTTGTTTTTCCAGTTCTGCCTTTTCCCCTTTCAGCCGAACAGAGTCTGCACAATCTCCAAAGGCAGTCTCACTAAAGCTGTCTCTCATTTCTAGTCTTCTTTGATAGAAGGGGTCATTTGAGAAGGATTTGGTGCCCAAGAGCTTCCCCTACCCCTTTCATTTTGCAGTTGCATTTGCTTTTTATTAAATGGCTACCAGAGTTCATAAATGGACTTCCCACATTACCATCAATACCTATATCTTCAAAAAGGAAAAAAAAAAATTGTTTTCTTCCAATCTGATTTGCGTAAAATTTACTGCAAATATCCTGAAATGTAATCTCCCAGGCAAAGAGTAAACACAAGCAGTTTTCAATTAAGGGCAGCTGAATGGTGACATGGAAGGAATCGCGGAAATAAATACAAGGCACTCATCATGCACAAATGAACAACAAAACAAATTGAAATTTGTTCTATGCACTCTCATTCAATAGAAACACTTGACAACACCCACTATATTTTTAAATCATGCAGCTGATTGTCCATTGTAGAGATAAAACAGTTTAAGAAATCATAACTGTACACCGCACAAGGTTAATGTTATTTAAAATGCAAAATCCAAGAAGATGGTACCACATTACCTGGTATTTTTACCATTTATGCATCCGGGAGCAGACATGTTTATCTTTCACTGTGACATCTGATTGCTGTGCTAATGCCATCTAAAACTAGATGGAAGAAAATTATATTCTCCTAAGGAGTTGACCCATTATTTTCTTTAAAGAAAAGAAAAATATAAAGATAGCCATTTTGATTCAAAGTGCTACACAGAAACCTCTGGGCATAAATCGCATCAGGCCTCTGTAATTTTTGCTTGCTATCGGTTATTGCTGGGATAATTGCATAGGAACACTATTTGTGTAATTGTCAGCAGTAACACTCCTGGACCAAGGACCAAGGCCTCCTGCAGATTTCTACAAAGCATTACTCTCCTTACAGTTTGTGGATTTGGGTTTTCGTTTTTGTTTTTTTCCTGAAGATTACTGGAGGTAAGCCAAATGGAATTATTGTTCTCAGACTTGGGAAGATTGACTTTAATTTATGAAAAGTACAGACAAATTTTACCGCTAAGCAACTTGTGTCCTTTGTTTAAGCAAAAGACACTCCAGAGGATAGAGGGGGGAAGAAAAGGCACATCTTCAAAGCTTGGGATCTACTTGAACAAACTGAAATCTAATTCGGTGAACAGGGTAAAAGAAGCCATTAGACAGTTTTACCCAAAGGGGCTGGACATGGGGAAAGACATCTGACAGTATTTGTATAACTCTGCTTTTTTGCTCACTTGTTTTTTCTCTTTCAAGTTGTTATTATATGTTAAAGGAATGCAGAAGCAATCAATTATATACTCTGAGTAGTAAATAAGGCTCAGGAATATATCTATGCATAACATAGATAAAGATACACAGAATGCATTTCCCTTCTTCCAAAATTGTAATTCTGCTTTACTAATAATTTACTGACTTTTTATAAAGTATTATAAACATATTATTTGTTCTGACTCAATCTTTCCACATTCTTATAAAAACAGTCTTGATGAACACAGGTAAAGGAAAATATTTTAATTCCTATGAAGTTGTTTGGCATTTAACATTTAGGAAATGGGAACTGAATAGGATGTGATGGTTGGCCTATTAAATTAACTAAGACATTTTTTCATAATAATCCTAAATGTTTGTGAGGATCTGGTGAACCATAACCTTTTATACAGCTGACAGAACAAAAATCAGCACAATGTTTCTATAAAATAATTTTGTGATCCCTAGTGAAGATTTAAGACTGTATGGTCATTCATTGAAAATGAATGTCAATCTTACAAATGAAAACCTTAAAAATAATTTTAACATTCTAACAAATATTTACATATAAAAATACTTACTATTCAAAATAACAAATACTTACTATTCAAAATAACAAATATCTTTAAACAATATAATTGTTCAATATCAAATACATATCAGGCTATGGTACAATGTGCACTGAGTTATTTTCCACTTATTCAATGGTGTTTTCAGATCCAAAATTTAAAAACATGGAATGATCTGGAGAAATATTCACAAAATACAAGATTTAAAATTATACATGTATGTGATTCCAAAGTTGTTGCAAATTTCTGAATAATGGGATTATAAATAATTTTTATTTTCCAACGTGTTGGTGTTTCATCTTGTTTTGCATGGTGGTAATGGTTTAGTCCGGAGAAGGCAATGGCACCCCACTCCAGTACTCTTGCCTGGCAAATCCCATGGACAGAGGAGCCTGCTAGGCTGCAGTCCATGGGGTCGCTAAGAGTCAGACACAACTGAGTGACTTCGCTTTCACTTTTCACTTTCATGCATTGGAGAAGGAAATGGCAACCCACTCCAGTGTTCTTGCCTGGAGAATCCCAGGGACAGGGGAGCCTGGTGGGCTGCCGTCTATGGGGTCACACAGAGTCGGACATGACTAAAGTGACTTAGCATAGCATAGCATAGCAATGGTTTAGTCACTAAGTCATGTCCAACTCTTATGACACCGTGGACTATAGCCCACCAGTCTCCTCTATCCATGGGATTCTCCAGACAAGAATACTGGAGTGGGTTTCTAAGTCCTTCTCTAGGGGATCTTTCTGACCCAGGGATCAAACCCCAGTTTCCTGCATTACCAACTGAGCCACCAGGGAAGCTCCTATTTTGCATGTAATATGTTCATTTGGTAAATCAATTTAGTCACTCAGTTGAGTCCCACTCTTTGCAACCCAATGGACTGTAGCTCATCAGGCTTCTCTGTCCATAGGGATTCTCCAGGCAAGAATACTGAAATGGTTGCCATTCCCTTCTCCAGGAGATCTTCTCAGCCCAGAAATCGAACCCAGGTCTCCTGTATTGCAGGCAGATTCTTTACTGTCTGAGCCACCAGGGAAGCCCCAATATGTTCATTGAATAGCCATTGTTACAGATATAAATTATTACTATACTTCCAAAGAGAAGGCAATGGCACCCCACTCCAGTACTCTTGCCTGGAAAATCCCATGGATGGAGGAGCCTGGTAGGCTGCGGTCCATGGGCTCGTGAAGAGTGGGACACGGCTGAGCGACTTCCCTTTCACTTTTCACTTTCATGCATTGGAGAAGGAAATGGCAACCCACTCCAGTGTTCTTGCCTGGAGAATCCCAGGGATGGGGGAGCCTAGTGGGCTGCTGTCTATGGGGTTGCACAGAGTCGGACATGACTGACGTGACTTAGCAGCATACTTCCAAAATCTACAAAATACAGAAGCATTATAGTTCCCAAAAAAGTCTTGGGTAGACTTTGCCCATGTGTCTTTGTCTCTGAAAAAAAGACTTCAGAGATGAAAAACGTGAGCTAACTCTATAATGTGGATGTTTGGCGCTCAAGTGTTGAATAGCAAGATACTTTTAGAATGACATTTAAAAATATATCATTACTTTTGCTTTAACTTGAGGTTGGCAGTGAAGTTATTACCATAAGCCAGATCCCTACACCCTCCTTTCACCCCCAAGCATTTCGTGTTCTGTCGCTTCCCTCTGGAATCACTAATTGTCTCCTACTTGTTTCTGTCCCCTACAGCCATTGATGGCTGTCACTGGGAAGACATTCTCTAGTGGCTTCAGCCAAGAAACAGAAGCTTATACCTATTCCTGCTTTCACTAACATCTCCAGGTCACCTCAGGCAAGTTTTGTAACCACCTATTTCGAAATTGGGCTGCATATTATATAATATTCTTCCTCCTTGGGAGACAAAATAAGACATAAAGATAACCAGATACAAACTTGCATTCTGTGGCTTCAGTCCTCACTGTTCAGCTTCTAGTATGTCTCTCTGCCTTAAGGTAACTGACATAATTTCGAAGGAATTCAAGAGACAGTAATAGTTTAGTGGCTATAACCACACACTCCAACTGGACTTCCTGGATGTGAATCCAGCTGTCCTTCACTAGCTATATGGTCTTGGTAAATTGCTTCTATTTCCTTCTCTGTAGAAACAGATTAAGTGAGTGAACACATATATAGTACTTAAACCATTTCTGGAATAAAGCAAATGTTAGCAAATATTATTATAAAGCTGCAGTGCAAGTCCTGACAGTGGCTTTTCTTTTACTAATGCAGGTACTTGATTTCAGTTTTGATTGCTGAGGCATCCACTCCAAAGCAGTATCCACTTCAAAGATGGCTATCTCAAATGAACACATTTCTAGCTATAGGACTATTAATAGATAAACAGTCAAATGCCTCCTGCCTCATCCTCCCTTGAAGGCTCCCTTGTTTTAGAGATCTTGGTTAATTCCTGATAACTAACTATTGGACAGCTTTTTCCCCCCTTTTTCTGCAATTTAAATTCCTGCTTTTATGTTTCAAATTCACTGAGAAAGAGTAAGTCCTTGAAATTCTAGGTTCTTACCCCTTGATCCCCAATAAAAGCAGAACCCTGGGTCCCCACGTCCTCTGTCTCTGTCTCTCTCCAACCTCACAGTGTGGCCCCAGGTATGCCATATATTAATAATTTTCAGTACTTGCAAACAATAAACTTTTTCAAAGTTTCTCTGATAGTTATTGCTGAGAGTAACTTGCAATCATAGTAAGAACCACAAGAGCCAGGCCAGACACGATATTGGCTGAGATTGGCCCCAGATAAAAATGTATGCCTATGGCCGATTCATGTTGATGTATGGCAGAAGCCATCACAATATTATAAAGTAATTACCCTCTAATTAATATAAATAAATAAAAATTTTTAAATGTGTCTTCTTTCTTTCAAGCTTATAAATATGTTAACAAAATTCCTGGCTACTAAAAAGTAAAGATTACATGCTGGAGGGTCTGTTCACAAGCTGTTCCATCTTCTGTGAAGGAAAAAAAGAATCCAATCTCTTGGGTTAGTCCTAGAGGTAACATACTCAACACAGAATAACACACTGGAGTTGTTTTATATTTAGTTTTTATATTGACAGAGCCTCATTAAATAAGTTTGTATCCAGTATACTTCCTCAGAATAGAGTCTAGATAAATGAGGATTCCCAAGTGGTTTTACATGTGTTTATATCTGTCTGTGATATACAACTACAATCCAGTAGGAACAGATTTAAAATAAGTACATTTCATTTGGGCTCACATCACCCACAAGTTAGCTCAGCACAATTTAATGGAGAAGTACATTGCCTTTGCACTTAATGAGGCCACATTTGATAAGAGACTCTGGTGGGATCTGGAATCATAACAGTAATGAAATCCAAGGTTTGGATTCTTGGCTCATTAGGCAACAAGACTGGCTCTTCAATATACTAGTTTCGAAGAGAAAATAAAAGACCAACTTGTAGGATTTTTTTTCATTTTTCAAGATAGTAGATAATGAGTGGGCTTTTGTCTTTCAATTACTAAACAAGGAGTTCTACAACAGCTTTGACTTAAAATAATATTTTTCTGAGTATGATATATGGTTATCTGGGGCTATTCCTATTATAAAAGTTTATGAATCTTAACTATCTTTTAACTATTATATTTACTGATGAGGAAACTGAGGCCCACAAATATAATGTGCTTGCCAGTGTCAAGAGCTGGTGAGTGTGAAAAGACAAGACCAAGAATAATGACAGTAATTATTAGTATTTACTGAGCACTTAATGAATCAAAATGTTAACTCATTCAACCCTCAAAACAGTCCCATTTAACACGTGATAAAATATAATGACACAACAGGACTCAGTGACTGGCTAACAGTCACACGCAGCAGACTGTACTAAAGAACTCCAACTCCAGAATTCACGCTCTCAATCTTATACAGTACTGACTATGAACTGACCCGAAAGTTCTCATGTCAAAGGCCACATCACACATATACTATGCAGTCTGATTGCAGAACCATCAGAAAATATGAATACAGTCATCCCTCAGTATCTTCAGGGGATTGGTTCCAGGACCTCCAGTGAACAGCAAAATTGTAGGATACTCAAGTCCCTTATAAATGCCATGGTACACTTGGCCCTCCATCTGCTCTGCAGTTGGTTGAATCCAGGGATGTGGAACCCGCAGGCAGTGAGGGCCAACTGTATCCCTCTCTCCCCAACAGCATTTATACAACCACCTAATAGCCTTCTTATAAGTTCGCAAGTTAATTAGGTCAGAGCATTTTAATATCCAGAAAAAAATAACCTGATTTTTAGCAATTACCTTCTTCTGGATTCTTTTTAACAGAGAATGGACCTAACTGCAGATGGAAATTTTCTTGGAGAGAGATTATCACTGCACAATTAATTGCTCCCTGAACCCAAGGCCACGTTAAGCAATGTACCCCAGCAAGAATGGATTATACTAGAAGTATTGATGTTTGAGGCTTCTAGCAAAGTCCACATAGAGCAAATTTGCTTTTTAATATGAATTTCATTTTATTGTTATGTGACTTTAGAAATGTTGCTAAATTCCTCATCCAAAATGTTGGGAGAATAAGATTATACCTCTTCTATTCACTCATCCATTTACTATGTATCAATTTTGTACAGTGGCCAGGTGTCTGTCACTATCTTAGGTATAGGCAAAAGTAAATTTATTGAAAAGCCAATGAAGCTTGAGTTTGAGGGCCCCTCTCTTGCCCCTTCAGTGAGGGACAACAATGTGTTTTCACCATCATATATCTTTCCAAAATTTGCAAAAGAAGATACTTTAACTACAGTTAAGACCACTGTCTCTCTCCCCTTGAATTTCCCCTCTCTTTTCCTTCCTCTCCTATGCACTGTGACTTCAGAATGATTGCATAGATTATCGGCATCCACCTACGGGAAATTGAGTTGTGAATAATTATATTTAGCTGGATTTTAATGGAATATATTTATGTGACTCACCATCACCTCCACGTAGACCTAAATTCTTGTGAACCATCTCAGTTTAGGAATGTTTCCAAGAGTTCACCTCCCTCCCAATGCACCTACTCATCTAGCATGATCACACAAAAGTCCAGGGCCAAGGTCATTTCACAATACGAAAATGCCCTGCAGCCTCTGACACCACAATTATGTGGGTAAAGAAACACAAGGTTTGAAATGTATAGAACCAGATATTATTACTACTAACACCAACACTACTACTACTATTATTAAAGTAAAAATGCCCCCAAAAGGGTCTAATGCTTTAAGCTCTCATTAGCAGGCATTAGTTGGCAGGTCATTGAAACCTAGATAAGCTAATGGTAGGGGATGGAAGGAGCTTCCCTGGTAGCTCAGCTGGTAAAGAATCCACCTACAACGCAGGAGACCTGGTTTCAATTTCTGGGTCAGGAAGATACACTGGAGAAGGGATAGGCTACCCACTCCAGTATTCTTAGGCTTCCCTGGTGACTCAGCTGGTAAAAATCTGCCTGCAATTCAGGAGACCTGGGTTCAAACCCTGGGTTGGGAAGATCCCCAGGAGAAGGGAACAGCTACCCACTCTATTATTCTGGCCTGGAGATGGAGGAGGGATGAGAGGATCACTAGGAAAAGTAGGCAAGCAAAAGATAAGGTATTTGTTCTGACTAAATTCTGGCTGCTGCTATCTAAGTTAGTAGGTTGAGAATTTTTAAAGAGTATCAGAATCACCTGGAATTTTTTGTTTGGCAGTGTTTAGTCCAAAGCTCTATTTCAGACCTAAGGAAATAAAATATTTAGTTGTGAGGTCAGGGAGAACACATTTTAAGAAATTCAGGTGATTTTAAAGGAGGTAGTCCATAGATCACACTTTGATCTAAAGAGACAAATTTCTAAGAAAGCTAATCCAATTAATTGAGCTGGAATATCCACAGTTACATGACCAGAGGCCTAATAACCACCAGTGACGACTATGCCCATCTGTTTTCATTAATGATCTGACTGGACCTAGTTTTCTCCACGTTTGCAATTTTCCTCCCAAACTCAATTGCCCTCTGGCATGAGTGGGAGAAACACACATTAATGTACTCAATTTTGTAAAGAAATAAAAAGCAACCTCAGGTATGTTCAAGTATTCTTTCCAAAGTTAATATGTTGATCTTCTTGGCACTTACAGTCATAATATATATGAAAAAGAAATTTCAGCATTCTACAATGATCCAAAAACAAGCTTACAAGGTGTGTATAATCATTGATATTTTAATTAGCTTGTATCAAAAGATCCCTGACCTTTCGTTCCAATCTTTAGGGTAAATCAAAAGAGCAACAGCTTGTCTCCCTACACATAGTGAACAGTTAGCCTACACACAAAAAAGGTGACTTTTTTTGTTCATCAACATAATTAAACCCAGATACAGACTGTGTGTGTCAGACTTTGGCCAGGAGCTAACTTGTAGGAGAGCTTGACATAATCATGTTAAGGGCTGACAGTGCTTAGTTGCCAAGAACTAAATAAGAAAAATGATATCAGTAGTGTAGGTGTGTATCCTCTGCTGCATGTTAATAAGCTAATTGGAGTCTAAGCAGTTGATATTTATCATTTCCATATTTTAATTATGAAAATCATCAATATTATAATCATTGAGTACTATTTCCTTTGAATATTAAACCACTAATTGACCTAATTGAGCAGAATATTACTAGGAGCAAATACAGTATTTTGTTTTAGCCAGAGGAGAAGAAAATCATTTGGAGGCTAGTATTTTGTTTTAATTTCATTAGAACCATTGTGTACAAGGCTTCTATGTTTATATGTCCTCTAAGTAAAATTCCATGTTCAAATCTAGAAGAGGACAGTTTTTCCTGATGAAGTTCACATTATTACTTGGGGCATTTCTCTAGTTTTATTTTCTTCTTTCTACTAAAAAAATTTATTCTGAGGAATATAAATAATTGAATTTTTACTGTAGATATGCAATATATGCATGTATAAGATCATCTAGCCTAACATCATTATTAATGGATAAATAAAAAATATCCCCAAATCAGAGAGTGTCCTTGTGACATAAGCAGCACTAGAACTCAACCTTCCACTCCCCACTTAATGTTTCTATTTCACAAGCTACTCTATGGGATAAAGTTCTCCTTAAAGAATACTTCTCTCCCTTTATTTCTGACTTATACTAAAGAGACGTATTCTCTTTGCTAATATGTTGCTCATCCATTAAACTTCAGTTCGTAATTCCTATCCTGTGAGAGCAGAAAGTGCTGTTTCCTTCAGTACAGCAGCAAAGATAAGCATATATCCATTAAGACATGCTACTGTTAATGTCAAGCTTGACTAAAGTGGTCAAATAGGCTTTCCTGAGCTTCTACATTCAAGGAAAGGGATGTGGGGGGCAGGGGGAGAGGATGGAGAAAAAGACTCATTGCATATGATAAAACGTTATATATATTTACATTTTCCGAAGGGTATATCTGCATAGTTTTTCTTGACTTTTGAAAAATCCACAAGATAAATGTTTCACGTCTAGAATCTATATACATTGGATTACAGATGATGAAAAGCATTATCATAACATAATGCTCCACTTAAAGAAATAATAGGCATAGTAGACTTAAGAATAAAATAAAAAGAAACATAACAAAAATTCATGTAAATAAAAAAGCCATAGAAATCCATCTAAATCACAAGATCATATGGCTTAGTAATTCTACTTTATAACATTGCACTGCACTCAACTTCTCTAGCCTTCAGTTTACAGCCTATGTGTATGGTACCTCCACATAGAGATAGCTTCAAATGCTGAGCATCCTCCAGTGAAAATCTCTGTCTAGTAAGGATCTTGAAAGACCCTTTATGAGTCTTTCCAAGAATTTAAGAATCCAATGATCCAAGCATTTATGTGCTTGTCTGTTTAAAGCAAAGGTTTTCAACTGGGAGTGGTTTTGTTTCCTAGGGGACATTTGGCACTGTCTAGAGACATTTTTTATTGGCACTGGGGTAAAGGGTGCTATTGGCAACCAATTATTAGAGGCCAGGGAGTCTGCTAAAATTTCTACCACATGGGACAGAACCACAAAAAATGAATTATCTGACCCAAAATAATCCTGACCAAATAAGCTAAAGTAACAGCTGCTGTGAGTTCTTTCAAATGTTTAAATCTTATCACTTGTGTCACTACCTAGGGTTACTGGGAAGATTTCTTAGTAAGAGGCAACACGGGCAACAGCAAGAACACAAGGTTTGGGAGGTTGGAGACTTGAATTCTGTACATGCAACTCTCACTAATTAGCTGCGTGAACTTGGGCAAGTCACTTAACCTCTCATGCCCTCAACTATTTCATTGAAAACTAAGAGAATCAAGTTAATTCCAGAAATTCCTTCTAGCACTAAAATTCTATTATTCAAATGAGAAGCCAAATCATAAGTTTGGGGAAAAAAAATTTAATTAGATACCTGACTATCAGATCAGATCAGATCAGTCGCTCAGTCGTGTCCGACTCTTTGCGACCCCATGAATTGCAGCACGCCAGGCCTCCTGACTATACAATCATTAAAAACAAAAATATCTAAAAAGTACATACATTAAACATATGTGTAACTGCACTGCTTCAATTAATTTGTGAGCATTTATTGAGAATCCATTATATGCTTAGCACTCAACTTGTTGATATAAAGATATAAAAGAAGGACTATAAACTATGAGTAAACTACACTGAATTATTGAAATCCATTAAAGATATGGGGTTTTTGCTTAAAATTAATATGCAGACATCACATCAGGATATTCCAGGATCTTTAGTAAAATACAAATTCCTGATCCCTTAGTCCTCATGGGTTGGGGTTTCCAAGGACTGGGAAAAAACTTGCATTATTACCACCACTTTCAAGGGAATATGTATCCTCACTTGGTTAAAACCACTCACTATGGTTTAAAACCCACAGAATAATGAATAAGAGAATCTGCATTATATTATACTTCTTTAGTCTTGGTTATATATGAACTTCTATAGGAACATTAAATGTTCCTATTAAGTGTACCAGAGAAAGGAACATTAACAGCAGGTCAGAATATTTGTTTTTTTTGTTTTTTTTTTTTTTTTAGGTCAGAATATTTGAAGTGAAGTCCCTAGCTCATAAGATGGAAGTATAAATAGATGGGGTTTGGAAAGAGCCAAGAAAGATATTCATGTGGAGATTCAACATGAGCAAAGGCCCAGCTGTGGGAGTGGATGAGATGTACTCAGGGGTCAATGAAGAGTCTCATGACAGCAGTACTTGTATTGAACAGAAATATTAGATAAAGTAAGTTAGTTGTATACATGTATGATAGAATCAACTTGAAAATGTCTATCTCCCCAAAGGAAAACCATCCTGGAAAAAAAAATTAATTCAAAGATGTTTAAATCCTATTTACATGTTGTCTGATTAAAATGTGTTTCACTGATTTTTAGGCCACATATGCAATTCAAGAAGAAAACAAAATTACTCCATACATTAAAACTTCTAGATCTCAAAGTCTCCTAATTCATTTTATTTCTTGAAAGCATTGTGCTTATTTGCCAAATAAGTCTTATTTCCCTCTAGTATCCATATTATTTTGCCAGTGTAAACTCAAACATAAAATGACATTCCTACACTGGCCATTTACATACACTTTAACATGATTTTTTTTTCTCTTGGGAGGTGGGAGCTAAGAGGTTCCCCACCCTCCAAAAGAAAATCCAAGGATATTTCACTTAAATTGTTGTATAATATAAATAATTTCATTTGCTAATTTGTTAAATGGACTACTTTATTGATTTTTAATTTAATTTCATTATGATTATTTTCATGACCTGAATCCTTTCAATTTACTGAAACAGCTTTATGGCTTGGAATATAACGTCCAGTGTCTTCAAACTTGTTTCACACATTTTGTCCATCTTTGGTTGTTCTCAGTAGAAGTACAAATTCAACCCCCATTACTTCATTTTCACTGGAAACAGAAGACCAGTTCAAGCAGATTATTTAAATATAGTACCATGCTTAAAAATTACTTGACTCAATGCCATTAATATTATTTTTAAGCCTTATATGGGAATATCAGCTCTTACTGTAATTATGGAAATAATTGTTGTTGTTTAGTCCCCAAGTCATGTTTGACTCTTCTGCAATCCCATGGACTGTAGCCTTCCAGGCTCCTCTGTCCATAGGATTTCCAGGCAAGGATACTGGAGTAGGTTGCCATTTTATCCTCCAGGGAATCTTCCCAATCCAGGGATGGAACCTGAGTCTCCTGCATTGGAGGGCAGAATATTTACCACTGAGCCATCAGGGAAGCCCATGGAAATAGTAAATTAAGTTTATAATGTAGTTTTCAGTAAGGTCTTAGTGGAATATTTTTAATACCGTTTTCCTCACATTTTGATAAGAACCACTATCTGAGTTCCCCGTGGCATTGGAGGTATAGCTTGACCATCCAAGGTGGGAAATGAGTTATCTTTTTAAATTACCTCCCATGTGATTCTATGAGTCTGTGACATCATTCACCTTCGCTCCCAAATAAGAATTACCGGTAACCTAGATACTGTCATACTGAATGAAGTAAATCAGAGAAATACAAATATCATATGATATCATTTATATGTGGATCTAAAACAAAAATGGTACAAATAAACTTATTTACAAAGTAGAAGTAGAGTCACAGATGTAGAAAACAAACTTAAGGTTACCAATGGGGAAAGGGGGCACCAAACACTGGGAGATTGGGATTGGCATGTACATACTACTGTATATATAATAAATAACTCATAAGGACCTGTGGTATAGCACAGGAAACTTTATATAACACTCTGTAATGAACGGTATGGAAAAAGAATCTAAGAAAGAATGGAGATATATATACACACAAATATATATATACACCTATATACAAACACACAACTGATTTACTTTGCTGTAAGCCTGAAACTGACACAATATTGTAAGTCAACTATAAACTCCAATAAATTTTTTAAAATAAAATTAAGTTAAAAAAGAAATAAAATGAGGGAGTGGGAGTAGATGCTCTTTGCTCTGAGTTCACTTCCAAAAAAATGTTATATATTCCATACTAGGTTCTAAGAGTCACCAAAGAAGAAAAGACTGAGTTCCTATACTTCATGAGGTAAAAGTACAGTAAAAAAAATAACAAGTTCTATTATCACATTTACTTATAAAAAATGCTTGTGACCTGCATTTGTTTCAAGGCATATATTTTATAATATTATTAACACAAGTCTACTGATGATATAATCAATACAAACTTTACTTCAAACACTAATAACACCTTGTGAAATGAAGTGAAAGTTGCTCAGTTGTGTCCGATTCTTTGCAACCCCATGGACTGTCCATGGAATTCTCCAGGCCAGAATACTGGAGTGGGTAGCCTAAATAACACTTTAAGTATATCTAAATTTCGCGAAACATTCTATTGCCCAATACTGCATTTTATAGGCATGCTTCTACATCATCTGGGGGAACTGTAGTCCCGAAAACACAGTGAGAGCCTAGACAGCATTTTTTTTTTCTTTGCAGCACTATTCACAATAGCCAGGACATGAAAGCAACCTAAATGTCCATCAACAGAGGAATGGGTAAAGATGATGTGGTACATATGTACAGTAGACTGTAACTCAGCCATAAAGAGGAACCGAACTCTGTCGTTTGCAGAGATGTGGATAGACCTAGAGACTATCATACAGAGTGAAGTAAGTCAGAAAGAGAAAGAGAAATATCACAGACTAACACATATGTGGAATCTAGAAAAATGGTAGAGATGATCTTATCTTCAGAGCAGAAATAGAGACACAGATGTAAAGAACAAACATTTGGATACCAAAGGGGTTAAGAGGGGTAGCTGGGGTGAACTGGAGATTTGGATTGATACATATATATAGATAGATAGATAGATATAGATATAGATATTAAAATATATATTTTAATATATATTTTATATACACTAAAATATATGAAATAGATAACTAATGAGCCCCTACTGTATAACACAGGGAACTCTACTCTGCGGTGACCTAAATGGAAAGAAAATTCAAAACAGAGGGGATGTATGCATACATATGGCCGACTCACTTTGCTGTAGACGAAACTGACAGAGCAGCGTAAAGCAGCTATGCTCCAATAAAAAAAGCTTTATACATATTTCACAGATAACTCATATTTATCTCATTTAGGAAAGATACAGAAAGTCAAGACAGGTGTAGATCATCTTTTTTATACTTTTCTATCAATCATCATTTTAATTCAAACGGTATATAAGGCACACAAGGAAACACAGTAGCCTCCTTCCCACCACTTCCCAATCCCTAGTCCTATTCCCCAGCAGGAACCACTTTCAACACTTTTGCTTTTTTTCCTTATAATTGCCTTAATGTTTCTAACTATAAATATTGCTTTTTTATTTATCATGCTTGCTGCTGTTAAGTCACTTCAGTCGTGTCCGACTCTGTGCGACCCTAGAGATGGCAGCCCACCAGGCTCCCCCGTCCCTGGGATTCTCCAGGCAAGAACACTGGAGTGGGTTGTCATTTCCTTCTCCAACGCATGAAAGTGAAAAGTGAAAGGGAAGTCGCTCAGTTGTGTCTGACTCATAGCGACCCCATGGACTGCAGCCTACCAGGCTCCTCCATCCATGGGATTTTCCAGGCAAGAGTACTGGAGTGGGTTGCCATTGCCTTCTCCAATGCATGAAAGTGAAAAGTGAAAGTGAAGTTGCTCAGTCGTGTCCGACTCTTAGCGACCCCATGGACCACAGCCTACCAGGCTCCTCCATCCATGGGATTTTCCAGGCAAGAGTACTGGAGTGGGTTGCCACTGAGTTCTCCGATTATTAAGCTTAGACACTATTATTTGATTTTTTGGCTTTTTAGATGAGAATTTAGCTCTTTTTCCACACTACCTTCATTCTTTTTTTTCCATTTACCCATCTTTTCAGTAGAACTAAGTTATTATTGGGGGCTACATGGAAAATCAGAGTTCAAAAAACTCTATGTGTAATATTGATGATCAAGCCAAATGATGCACAATGATGACATTTCCCTTACTATCTACATTTTCTTAAAGATTCTTGTCTCATTTATTTAGATTTACATGAACAATAGCTAACATTTTCTAAATGTTGTTAAGGACCTTTCAAACACCAATAATATTTTTTATGTTCAAACATGTTGGTTAACCAAACAATTTTCTTTCTTTCCTAGAGACCTCCCTCCCGTGGCCCTCCACCCTTCTGTTCAAGTCATACTGATTGCTGTCCAGACTTAAAGCATTATTGTCATCTTCTAACATTCCAACCTGGCGGGCTTCCCTGGTGGCTCAGATGGTAGAGAATGCACCTGCAGTGCAGGAGACCTGGGTTTGATCCCTGGGTCAGGAAGATCCCCTGGAGAAGGAAATGGCTACCCACTTCAGTATTCTTGCCTGGGGAAATCCCATGGATAGAAGAGCCTGGTAGGCCACAGTTCATGGGATTGCAAAGAGTCGGACACAGTTGAGTGACTTCACTCTCCCTTTGGGTTTCCATGGTGGCTCAGCTGGTAAGGAATCAGTCTGATTCTGATATCTTTGTCTGCCAGATTGCAAGACCAGACTATCCTTCAAAAAGTACATGTAGGACTTCCCTGAGGGTCCAGTGGTTGAGAATCTACCTACCAATGCAGGGGACACAGGTCCTACCCCTGGTCTGGGAAGATTTCCACATACCATGGGATAGCTAAGCCCATGTACCGCAACTACTGAGCCCATGCCCTAAAGCCCGTGCTCCACAAGAGAAGCCACCACAACGGAGATTAGCTCCTCCCTGCTCAACAGGGAGCACATAGCAATGAAGACCCAAAGCAGCCAAAAATAAATAGCTAAATTAAAAGTAATCAATTTTAATAAAAGAATCTGTAAATGGATGGAAACAATTTTTTTAAACTATATATAATAACTTCTAGGGCTTCCCTGGTGGCTCAGACAGTAAAGAGTCTGCTTATAGAGTGGGAGACCCAGGTTCGAACTCTGGGTCAGGAAGATCCCCTGGAGAAGGAAATGGCAACCCATGCCAGTATTGTTGCCTGGAGAATCCCATGGATAGAGGAGCCTGGCAGGCTACAGTTCATGGGGTCACAAAGAGTCGGACACAGTTGAGTAACTTCACTCACCCTTTGAGCTTCCCTGGTGGCTTAGCTGGGAAAGAATCCATCTACAATGTGGGAGACCTGGGTTCGATCCCTGAGTTGGGAAGATCCCCTGGAGAAGGGACCAGCTACCCACTCCAGTATTCTAGCCTAGAGAATTCCATGGACTATACAGTTCATGGGGTGGTAAAGAGTCAGACATGACTGAGCAACTTTCACTAATAACTCTAGGTAGGCAATAAGGAGAATTTTCTGCATTTAGCAAGTGTGGTGGAAGGAAGATAATTAGTCAAGTATGGTTTATTGACTTTATTCATGCCATGAACATGGTCAAGTACCAGATTACATTACATCATTTATCCTCACTACATCTCTTTGAGAGACAAATGAGGAGACTGAGATTCAGGAGCATTTGATACTTATCCAATGTCACACAGGGAAAAAGTACCAGAACCTGGTTTCAAATCCAGGTTTTACTTCACCCCTAAGGTATGTCATAGCCATTTTAGAGTACTGTCTCCACAGTGTACCAACATATTCAGCTCTGGTTGCTGAAGAAGACAGGAAGGACCTAGAAGAGAAATTGAAGGCTTCTGCCTCATAAGGAAACAATTTAGCCCCAGGTCTTCCACCAGCTAATTGGATATCCTTAGGCAAATAAGATGACACCCAACAACAATAATCATTGTGAGAGCCAACATGTATTAACATTTCTTTCTAGCTAGGCACTGTTGCACGTTTTATCTCATTTTAGTCCCAGGAGAATTTTTTGATGTCAGTATTATCACTGTTATTACTATTGCCATTATTATCATTTTAAGTCTCATTTTATAAGTGAGGAAGCATACCTCAGGATTCTACTTCCCTCACCCTTCACATGAGTGAGATTAATTGATTACCTCTAAATTGTCTCTTACCATAAATACCTTCCCTTGAAACAGTTAGAAGGTAAACCTACAAGTACACATTGGATTTGCACACTTTGGAGAGAAAAATACTAATTACAGAATTTTAGAACTCAGAGAAACTTTACCGATCACCTCTAACTGCCTCACTTTTCAGTTGAAGAAACTGAGGCTCAAAAAATATTCATCAGAACTTTGAAAGTCACACAGCCGGTGAAGACTAGTACCGAAACGTGATGGTTCCCAGGTTAGTACTGCTTCTTACATTGAAGAAGGCAGGGAGATGGCACTGAGAAAAAGGAAAGAAGAGAGGGAGGGAAGGAGGGAAGCAAAGAGAAGGGAAGGAAGAGGAGAGAAGGGAAGGGAAGGGAAAGGAAGGGCGGGGGAAACAGTGTGGAAGTCCCTACCACCATCTGGTCATCATTCAACTAATTAAGAGGCCCAGAAATACAAGCCGTACAAAAGTGAGCACCAAAGCAGTCCATCCTTAGGAGTTTACAGTTAAAACAACAGATTAATTTTAAACATGATAATAAAGGTAATAATTTGCAAACTTAATCCAAAAACGAGAGTTGGATATATAATTTGGCATCTAGAATTTTTCGAATTCACAACGGAACCCTCAGTTTCACTCATCCACCATCTAAGAGTCATCATCTCAGTAAAAGGCAGCACCGTTCGGTCAGTTGAATACTGAAAGTGAAGTCGCTCAGTCGTGTCCAGCTCTTTGTGACCCCACAGACTGCAGCCCGCCAGGCTCCTCCGTCCATGGGATTCTCCAGGCAAGAGTACTGGAGTGAGTTGTCATTCCCTTCTCCGGGGGATCTTCCCGAACCAGGGATCAAACCCAGATCTCCCACATTACAGGCAAAGTCTTTACCCTGTGAGCCACCAGGGAAGGTGATTCAGTCAGTTACTCATGGCAAAAATCATCAGGCACTTTTAGCTCCTTTACATCCTGTATCCCAATCCACAATATAAATCCTCTAGATCCTATTTCCAAGATGCATCTCAAACATACCCACTTCTCTTCTTGTCCATTTCCACAACTGTAGTCTAAGCCACCCTATTGTCTTGCCCAGGCTATTAATACAGCTTTTCTTCTTTCACTCTGGTCCAGAACAATACATTTCCTATGTAGCAAGCAGGACGTCTTCAAAACAGGTGAACCAGATGATGTCACTCCCTTTCTTAAGCCTACCAGTAGTTATAATAGCCTCCTTTCCATAGCTGAGCTTGTTATGTACTTTCACAGGTAAACCCAAGGAGGTACAACATCCCTAAACTAGCATCCCTAAAGTGCAACCTACAACAAAAAAGAGCCATTCGTGACTTCAGTAACAGAATATGCTATACAACACGGTTTTTTAGAAGAGCAGACAAAAGTAGCAGAAAAGTGCATTGTTCATTAAATCTTCATAGTACAAAGACAGAAATATCCTAAAATCATTTTCTTATCATCCCAGAATCCACTTACTATCACCTATCTTTGCTGCTGTGACCCATCTTTACTAGACAATTATAGGTGAACTTCAAACACTGTATGTGTTTAAACATGGGAGTCCAGTCCTCCAAATAGAAGACAGGCTCTTATTTTCTTACCCTAAATCTCCACATTTATAGGAATAGAAGGAAGAAAATGCAAATGTGAACAGAGATGCCTGGTCTTAGCACTCTGGTAATTCAATCAAGTGGGACAGGCTGGTATGAAACACGTAATTACAAGTGTAATTGCAAAAGTGGAAGGATGAAGTATTTAGGGAGGATTGAAAAGACAATGCTTGTCTGAAAAAGGGATCATCTGAGTTTTCTGTGTGCTGTGCCTTAGTCAATCTCAGACACCAACAGAGTCAGTGCATATTCTCATCAGGCCCGTATGATAGGAATTTCACTGATTTCAATCTCTTTTTCTGTTAAAAAGTAGAGAGGGAGGGGGGCAGAGAAAGCAGGAAAAGGCCCATCATCATAGGCTTAAACTGGAAAATCCTTCCAATGAATTTTTCCAAAAATCCCAAGTGAAGCATGAGATTCTACCATGCATCTCTAAGCTTGTCCTTGCCGTTCACATGGCCTGCCTTTTTGGCACAAACCTGAAGGTGACAAACATTTAAACCATATTGAAAACCACATCACAACTGCCATAAAAATGCACGATTTGAGCCAGATAATCTTTGCTGTGCCTCTGTCTGTCTACATCTTAACTTCAGCTGGGCATAAACAATGTCAAAGAATCTGGATAAAAAGAAAAACAGCAGTCAATGAGCCAAAATTTTTGGAATACTGCGCTTCACAGTTATTGACTTGAGCATTTCTGGATATTAACGTTGATGCAGACAAGGCAGACTGGGCGCTGCACTGTTTTTTCTTTTTGTTTGCTTGCTTTTACTTCTCATGCAGATGTTCTTATGCTCTGAGAACAATTATCAAGAAAGACAAAAACACAGAGTATCAGTAAGCTCCAACTTAGTAAAGTATACTGCCCCACCACTGTCATTTTCACCCGACCAGTAAATTTGGCAAATGACTTAACCACGCCTTAGTATTTTCATCAACCTGGGGTGAAAATGCCCAGCTGATACACAGCTGTGACAGAAACAGAGAGATAAAATAGATCTGAGAACACATCAAATATTTGAGAGTATTCTAATTTATAAATGCAAAGTACCATCATTGTATGATATCTCTTCTTTGGCTTACACACTATAATAGGCTTTTTCTCTCCGCATTCTCAAGCGCTCACAATAACATCTTCCCTCATTTCAGAAACTCTGCTTTTATACAAAAGATTATGAAAGACCTTAGTTCCAGAACCTTCTTTCCCATTAGCTACCAAGCAACTCCTATTATAAGTAGCTTAACGCATCAATGTGGTTGGAAGATTATTATTGGTGTGGAGAATTGTTCCATATAGTCTACAATTTCTTTATACCCAAAGGTTTCCAACCTACTAGTAAATGGATTGCACTGCGCTATCAAAGAGGAAAAAAAAAAAAAAATTAGCAACCACTTTATTAGAAAACGGGATGTTTCTGATGGCTCTTTTATGGCCCTGAAAGGTACTAGAGCCTTTTTCATCACACTTCCTTTTGCAGTGTGGTATTTTCATAATTTTTCTCTCTGAAGCATCAGTGTCTGTGCAGAATCCAGTATGACCTCTAACTATTTCAAGTGGTGACTAAATAAACACAGGAACAGTAAAGAAATTCCATCTATAAAGTGATAGCCTGATCTATAAAATAACACCCATATTGATTTTTGTGTGTTTCCAATGACTTGACTGATGTTGTTTTTCATTTAAATTAATAAGTTTTGGCATTGCGGAAACACAACATGTTGTTAACATTTGCACAAAACTGGAAATGAATTTTCTTGCTTATTTGTTTATTCTGGGGCTTAGTCCTCTGGTTACCCTAGGTTAATTTTCAAGGTCAGTGAACTGAGGCATAACTCTATCAGAGCTCACACAGTTTTAAAATATTCTCTCTCTCACCAGTCCCTCCTTCCTCCCCTTGGCACTAAAATATTGATCAGCTTTTCTCTGCGTCCTACGGAGGTGACCAGGATGCGTGCCTAACAGTGAGCAGTAGCCTGAAGAAATACAAGAAAAATGTTGTGAAGATGTACTTGCAATTAATTTGCTTTCTTTTGAAGCAAGGGATTTTTTTCTGATTACAAAGTAATATAAGTTCAATGTGGTACAAAATTCAGAAGAGGTAGAAAGTCTAAAAAATGTAATTACCTACAATGCCACTAGCCTAAGCTAGCCATAAAGAACATGAAATTTTCAGTTTAGTTTTTGAATGTTTCCTTTCTGATTTCTTTTGATGTACATATACTTCTCTGAGCCAAAATAAAAAGTTATGTTGATTTTTCAGATTTGTCAACTAACGTTGCTTTTATACATATATTTGGGGGGAAGGGTGGGGAATAGCAGAATATTTGAAGTTCCTAAATTCTGAGGTAGGTTCTTATTTCAGAATGTATGTTCAGTTCCCCTTCACCAATAAATGTGGGTTTCCCATGTGGTGGTAAAGAATCCTCCTGCCAATGCAGGAGACACAAGAGACCTGAGTTCAATCCCTGGGTCAGGAAGAGTCCCTGGAGTAGGAAACGGCAAGCCGCTCCAGCATTCTTGCCTGAAAAGTCCCACGGACAGAGGAGCCTGGTGGCCTCCAGCCCATAAGGTAGCAGAGAGTCAGACATGACTGAGCACAACAAGCATAACAATGTCCAGAGTTCCCCTTCAGCATCGAATGTACTGGTGCCAGAACACAGAGGAAAACAACAGACTAACCAGTGTGGGGCTGATAAGGACCAAATGTAAAGCTAGAAGAAGGGAGATAGACGGGCTCAAGGAGAAAAGAAGAGCAGACAAAGTATGTGGAGTCTGACATCACACAAACCTGGATTCCTGTCTTTGCTTATAGCTGTGTGACTTGCACACAGGTTACTTGATTTCTCTGCACCTCAGTTTGCTCAGCTGTATAAAACAGGCATAAAGCAGTACCTATCTGAGATTTAAAACAGTGAATCCATGTAAAGCACTTAGAACAGTGTGCCTCAGAGAGTAAGCAGTCAGTACATCTTAGCTTCTGGCAGTAGTAATAGTACAATATTTATCAGACTCTGAGCTAAATGTTTTACATACATTGCCTCATTTACTCCTACACTATCCTAGAAAGTAGGATTAAATGATAATGTATCCAGAGCACTTTATCATCCAAAAGCTTGAATTACAAATGAGAAAATTGAGGTTTAGGAAAAGATTCATTATCTTGCCCAAGGCCATAGAGTTTGTAAGTGATGAAGCCTGGATTTTTACCCAGGGCTTGTGGTTGGAAATGACACTACTTTTCCGAGTATGGCATCGGGACCACCATCAGTATAATGAGAATACCTGTAAGGAGGCCCAAGAACCTACAGGTTTAACAAGTTCCCCAGGTGAGTTTTAGGCCCCAGATTCTGGATTAGAAATTGTTAAATATTATTCAGAGCCCTGCAGAGAGCAGGCCCTCAGAAAATATCAAAGGATAATCTTGCAGCAGATGAGATAATGCTCCAAAAGGAGAACAACCATGTACAACGTAGGAGCAGGGCTACAACAAACATCTGCCTTTAGTCCCGCTTAAAGGTGTCTGATTGATTTTTATCTTGGGCTTCGCAGGTGACCTGAGTGGTAAATAATCCACCTTCCAAACAAGAGACCCGGGTTCGATCCCTGGGTCAGGAAGATCCCCTGGAGTAGGAAATGGCAATCTGCTCCAATATTCTTGCCTGGACAATTCCATAAACAGAGGAGCCTGGCAGGCTACACTCCATGGGGTTACAAAGAGTCAGATGCTACTGAGCATGATTTTTATCTTACATGATTTTTTATATGATTTTTATCTTTCACTTGATGAACTGATACAAATATTTAATTATATCATGTGTTGTCCCATCAATACTGCTTTGCAGCTATTTTACATTCAGCCTGGGTGCCAGATTGAATTAAATGGGTTTTTTTTTAAGCCTATAAAGCTGGAAAATATCTTTCCCTGGTTGGTATTTTTTACATACTGGTTACTAAGAGTCTGTAAGCTAAGGAAGGTAGTAAAGTTCATTTGCTAGTGAGGAAGCCAATTTGACTTTTATGGCTATTAATTTTTTATGGAGCACAGAGCAGAATTACTGGTGTTGCTTCTGATTTAGAGCTGTCAGGCCTGGGGGCACCTCCATCTAGGAAGCAGTGCTCTTGACCATCCTTAAAGGCACACATGATCACAGACTAACAGCTTCCAGGTCCTGCTCATAAGATCCATCTATACACAGTGATACCTCCAATGAGTCACCAAGAAATTGTATTGCTATTGCTTTAAAACTAGATGTGATACAGTTTTGACTTTTTGTAGGGGCTGTGCCATACAGCATGCAGGATCTTAGTTCCCTGACCAGGCATGGAACCTGTGCCCCCTGCAGTGGAAGTGCAGAGTCTTAAACACTGCACCCCTAGGGAAGTCCCACTGTAGGCTTTAAGTAATGGTGGGTAGGGTTAAAAAGGGCTTGATCATTTAAGAAAAGTTGTTATCACAGATGAAGCATGCACAAAAGATATTAATTCATATCTGTGTGTGTGTGCTTATGATGTGCATGTATCATTCTACAAATGCCATTTGTAGTAGTGAGAAAAGTCAAAAACAGGCAAAAGGGCCCACTTTCATAGGTCTCACATTCAAAAGGGAGGAGGGAGAAGAGTTAGATAATATTAATTAATACAAATAAACTTGCCAGGTGGTAAGATGGAGAGGAAGGCCAGATAAAGGGTAAAGAGTAATTAGAGGGAATTCTAGTTTAGTTGGGCTTCCCCAGTGGCTCAGCAGTAAAAAAAAAAAAAACAAAAAAAACCCACCTACAATGCAGGAGACGTGGGTCTGATCCCTGGGTCAGGAAGACCCCCTAAAGGAAGAAATGGCAACCCACTCCAGTATTCTTGCTGGGAAAATCCCATGACCAGAGAAGCCTGGTGAGTGGGGTCGCAAAGAATTCAACACGACTGAGCACACACACACACACACACACACAAACACACTAGTTTAGATAGGGTTGCGAGGGGAGGTATCGCTAATGTAGGTAACACACTAGAAATCATACCACCCGCCTCACTTAGGTAGGAAGAGATGTTTCAGGTGTGGGAATTTCTTTTACAACATTGCTGTATGTGTGAAACTGTTGCTTCATTCAACAAACAGAGTATACTTAACTCTGATGTGGTACTTCACACATTGACTTATTTTGAACTTCACAACACCCTTTTGTTGTTGCTGTTCATTCATTCAATAACTATGTTTTCTTTACTATTTCAAATCTCCAGGTACTGTACCAGGATTGAAAAAATAATAGCCCTTCGTCATGGAGCACTTACTGGCTGCACAGCACTGTGCAGAGCTCTTCACACAGCCTCACTGACTGGCACAGTCAGATACTATCCCCACATCTCCAATAGGGGTGAGACCCCGAAGGGTTACTGAGGCCCAGGTTCATATCTCTAAGTGCCAGAGCTCAGACTAAAACCAAGTTTGCTGATCTCCATTCTAGTTTTCCTACAACTAAAATACAAAAACTTTAGGTTAAAATTTTTGCCTGCTTTTAAGGCAAATGAGATAACGTACCTCCCAGAATAAACACACCTCATTGCTAAATGAACTTCAAAAAGCTATAGAGCTTTTATCCCCTCCTTCAGACAAGTAAATTAGCATTAAACCTCATTTGTAGATGAAGACTTCACCAAAAGAATTCAATCAGTCCAAGAAACAGGCTAGGAACTTTACGGTACAAACCGGATGTCAGAATGATTGGTCTCTAATCAGAGCTGGTCAGCAGGGTGAAGAAGTGGGCAAGTCAGCACCGCAGCCTTCCCTCTCACCACACCCAGCAAGCCCATCTCCCTCGTTGAATCACTTCATTTCTCATTCTTCTGCAGCTCCAGCCCCAGCCAGCCAGTCTCCACTGTTGCCAGCAGAATCTCTACAACAACCCTCTCTTCTGTCCACTCCCCTCAGAGTAATCCTCCTGGAGCATGTGCTGGTCACCAGAATGGTTGGCCAGCTCTTACAGATGAACATCAAAGGTTTTAGGAATCCTTTCTCTCTCAGCAGCCTAATTCACAAGATCTTAAAGGAAGAAAGAACCACAGAGATCATCCTACACCAACCTGCATCCTTTACAAAGGCGACCCAGAAGACTTCAGGACTTTATGGCTAGTTAGTCCTAAAGCCCACTTGAATGCAGAGTCATTTATTCTTTGTACTCTATCACTTTGCTTTGTAGGTCTTAATATTGTAAAAGTACAAATTTTCTAATACTAGTATTTGGGGATGCTCACTACACTTGATAGAAGAGATTTGAAGGGGAGTTTGACTTTTTGACATTTCTCAACTAACATCTCTTGGCCAGCCAGCTTACTCCACCCATCCATGGGGTAAGTTAATTTCTAACAAGCTTTTCATGATGACTAGTTTTCTCTATGTCTTATTGAACGATGGACCCACAGGAAATTTCCTGGACTTCTTCCATCATTTGTAGGGTGACTCTGATAAAGAATGAGCTAAAAGAAATCAAGACTGTTTTCCTCTACATAATCATATCCTTTTCATAAATAACCAGTGATTATTTCAAAGTACTCTAATATCAACAACTTACTTTTCACGTTATCTTCATTTTTAAAGGGACAAAACTGTGATACAAAGAAGGAATCGTCACACAGCTAGTGAGTAGACAAGAGAGAAGAGAAACTAAATTCAAAATATTTTCAGCTGAATATGAATTACTCTGAACCAGGAAAAGGAGGAAGCAAAATGAAAATCTGCAGACATTTATTGACCACTGACAACATGCCAGGATATTCCCTAGCTCATTTATATTCACAACCTATTATAGGGTAGGTATTACTATTATCTTCATTATACACCTGAAAAAAATTCAGGCTTAGCAGAATAAAGTAAAATTTAACCAAAAAGGGGATGGGGGAAAAAATTTGACCAAAGGAGTAAATTAATAAATGGCAAGGCCAAGGCTTGAACAGCATAGACTGTCTGACCTTTCTCCACTTTACTAGTACTAGCTGTGAAGCCTATTCTTGCCAGCATGAAAAACGAGCCACAGCAAGTGTAGACCCCCATCATAACTCCGAACTAGCCGCCTTATCTCCAGTATTCTTTCTAAAATACAATCATACTTTTGTTGTTCAGTAGCCATGTCGTGTCCAACTCTTTGCAACTGCATGGACTGCAGCACCCAGGCTTCCCTGTCCTTCCCTATCTCCCAGAGTTGGCTTAAACTCATACTAATGATTGTAAAAATACTAAAAATGCCAATCATATCTCCCTTTTCCTTCCCACATATACCATGCCCACACCTTTCTTGTGCTAAATCCCCTGCTTTGAATCTCCTCCTCCTTCCCTCTGGAGGCAGAATTTTGGCTCTCCAGTGCCACACTCATGAACATGTTTCTTTATGTTGCCAAAGGGATGTTGCATATATAAATAATGCTACTAATAAGTGACCTTAAAATAGGGAGGAGATACAAATTATCTGGGTGAGTCTAGTGTGATTATATCAACTCTTAGAAGCAGAACTTTATCTTGACTAAGGGTGGAAATCAGAGATTTGAAACATAAGATGTTTCAATACACCATTCAACATCTGATGATGAAGGAGCCACCTGTCAAAGACAGACGGACCAGTCCTACCACTGCAAGGAGCTGAATTCTGCCAACAACCGGTGAACACGGAAGAGAACCTTGAATTCCGGGCAAGAACTACAGCCCTAGCTAATACCTTGATTTTAGCATGGTGAGACCCCAACCAAAGAATCCAGCCACACCCTGCTGAACTTCTGACCTACAGAAACTGTAAGATAATAAATGGGTGTGGTTGAAACTGCTAATTTTGTGGTGATTTGTTACAGCAACAACTGGAAACTAATACACTGCCTTCCGTCTAATAAGCTTCAACTCCTCCTTCAAGGTCCACCTGGGATTGGACAAGCAGGCATCTCAACTTTAAACTAGAACTTCAAACATTAAACAAGTATGTGCAATTTCTCTGACATCTCTCCTTACAGCACTAAGCCACTCCCTTTACTCTTCAAGCTGTTCCTTGAAAGGAAAACGAGGGGGAAGAGACCACTGCAAAAAGGAACATATTTTTCATATGGAAATGAGGCATCATTCCAGACAAAGAGTCTTAAAACAAAGACAATTCAATATGGTTCGTGCCTTGGACTTCATCTGTGCAGATTTCGTGTCAAAACGGATCGTGTGTCTGTGCTTGTTGTTTACGCGTGGGATGCAATCTGTTGAAAAAACAAAAGCTTCTCTACCATCCAAAGTCGTGTCTAAATTGCACCACATCCTCCTGAAACATGTCCAGCCTGTAGCCCCAGGCTGCGTGGGTGCTCCCGCCCACCCCAGCTCCCCACAGAGCTGTCATCCAGCAGGCAGCCCAGGCACGGTGGGGAAGGGCACCCTCTGCGTTGCCGGTGGTGGGCGCCGCCACAGGCCTCCAAACTCGCCCTTCAGGGGAGAAAGGGCCTTTGCAAGAGCAGCTTTGTTCCTGCCCTCCTCTATCCTCTGTTTTCCATAAATGAAACGGTTCCTTCACACCACAGCTTCTCTCAGTACATCAGTTATTGCGCTCTGGGAGCTGGGTCAAAGGGCCACCCTTTCGAGTTCTGTCAGACACAAAGTGAAGACTAAAACAAAGAATAGTCTACAGAGGGAAACTTTTAACCCAGGAATCTTTTCGCCAAACAATTAGTTAACTAGCTAGCATGGCCTAGGCCATGAATAATGGATCAAAACACATCCAGTCACTTCCCATTTCCCATGTTCCTTCTTCTCCTGAACTGTCCCACTAAAATAGCACATCGAGTTACGTTTGTCTCTTTGCCATGTTAAATCATTATTGTGAGGTCTCTTAAGGAGGGACAAATGTGTGTACAACAATTTCAGACTGGATCCTGGATGAATAAGCTATTTGGAGGACACTATCAAAGATTGGGCTAATCCATCACATTCATTTCTCTCCCTTCCTAGAGTTTGGATCCATGAAAATATATTCATTGGGGGCTCATAAAGAAGTCTCATTCAAAAGTGTGGCTCACCTGTGCTGATTCCTGCCAAACTTAAAAATAATTAAGTCTTTGTCTCAGCTAATGGCCTAGGTCAACCCCTTCTGATTTTGTGGATCTGGCTCGTCTTCTCTACTGAGTTGCCGAAACCACACTTTTTATCATTTTTAATGAGCAGACTTCTACTTCCTCATAAAGAATAAGACTGAAGTAGAAATACCAGCTGTGTGCATGGAAGATAAGATCCTGAAGGCAACTCGGAGGCCATCTGAGCTTCCCTGATTTAGATTGTCTCTGAGTCTGTTGCCTGCTCCTTCCTTGCTTACTGCTCAGTCAACGTGCAAGAATCAGGCTTTTGATTCCATGTGCTCTGCATGTGAGGTGAGGCGATAAATCAACATAGGGGCCTGGCAACAAGGACCCCGACCAGAATCTCTGCCACTCAAAATGGCTCACCTTCTACAACCCAGGGAAAAGGCTACCCACTCCAGTATTCTGGCCTGGAGAATTCCATGGACTGTGTAGTCCATGGGGTCACCAAGAGTGAGACATGACTGACTTTCACTTTCACTTTCACTTCTACAACCCAGTGGCCATTATTTCTGCAGCTATTCTTGAAAGAATGTCATGAACTGTTAGGTTGTTGGGTCTGGTTTAGTTGAATTTCAGGTAGCAGAAAAATTCTATGCATTTTCTTTTAAAAGTTCTATTGGGAAATGACTAGAGGGGAATTCCTGATAAGGTATTATCATCATTGTGGTCCTGGCTGGCATTAGAAGAAGAACAGGAATGAAAAGCTGTGATAGCCCATGTCATCCAAGCAGAATAATAACATTTAGCTCAGCTGAGACACCTCTGCATTGTCTCTCTAAAGAAAAGACAGTGCCTAGTTTCTTATTTGGGCAAAGAAAGGGAATAAACCAACAAGCCACTATGTGATTTCCAAGGGGCAGTTACCAAGTCTACGTAAGTATGGAGGAGAAGGAGAGGGCAGGTGAGCCTCTGAAGCAGACCTTGCAGGCTAACCAGCAAGTCTTCCCTGGGGTGCTCTTTTTGAGAGCTTAGTATCCCTGGGAGAGTTGGTGATGGACAGGGAAGCCTGCAGTGCTGCAGTCCATGGGATCACAAAGAGTCAGACAGACTGAGCAACTGAACTGAACTGATCCCTGGGGGAAAGAGCAGGGCCTCAAGAAGATACTAACTGAGAATTATCTGGGTCATCCTATCTATGCCATAAGGACTCACAAACACGGACATAACATTCCTGAATCACTGACATACCGAAAACACTGGTGTTCTCACACCTGAAAATCTGGACAGTGGCATGCCGGTCTATAAATACACACGATTAGTAGGAAAAGAGAACAAATTGTGTTCAGACCCATGTAAGGAAGGGGTGAAGGTGAAAAGTGAGAGCAAAGGGAAACTGATGAGCTCCAAAACTGAGTCCAGAAAGAGCAATCGAAGTTTAACTCTGCCATTCCTTTATTTATTCATTCATGGAATAAATATTTGCTGCATACCTACTCTGTATTAGGTTTTTACAGATCCATAGTACAAATTAGAATACAAAATCTCTGATTAATGCTGAACTAAGAAAAATTATTATTTAACTCAATGTTCCCCAAATGTAATTAATCCTTAGAAGACTACTTCTAAGTTAGTTTTCCTTATTCTTAGGAATAAGGAAAACTAAATTCTTAGTTTTCCTCCTAAGAATATTTTGACCATCTCAGAGAATTAGTATTTCCTGAGACAAGGTTTTAGAAATACTGTTATAAAGCAAATTGCACTTAATTCTCATAAAAGAGCAAGTGTATAGTTAAATATATCAACTCTTTCATTTTATACAACCCTAAGATTTAAAAACACACACACACACACACAAGAATTTTCATACACAGGAGTTGGGAGGACCCTGGCTTCAAGATGCAGGTAACACAGAGGTCAAATAAACAACATCTTCCAATATTAGGGAATTCTGAGTGCAATAAGGCACCATGTGTGAGAGGCAGCATTAGGCTCCCTGTTTTAACTCTAGAAGATGCAGGCTCAAGATGGATAGGGCCCAGCAACCACGGGACATCTTAGCACTCTGCCAGCACTGTAGGTTGGGTTCATTCATACAGTGATCCTGCTGAATGTCTGTGGTTTTCAAACATAAAACACATCATCCCTTACAATTCCTGAAGCTGCCATCCCTGCATTATTCCCATTTTATAGAGGAGGAAACTCAAGCAAGTAGAGGTAATCTGATTTGCCTAAAGTCACACAGTGAATATATGACTGAGATTGAAGTTCAGTCTGAGTTGAGATCGAAATCCAGGTCCATCTGCCTGCAAAGCCATTGTCACACTGTGACCCTCTCCAAGGGGAAGCCCACAGGGCCGCAGCAGACCCTTCAGAGCCTCTGTAATGGGCTCTGAGCCTGGTATAATCACACTCACCATCAGAAAGATGGGGTATGCATGGAGCCTGAACATGAAGGTAGGAAGCAGCAGTGAACCCAGTTCACTGGAAGATACGGGCTGAGGAAACCAAGCTGGAGCTGCAATTCAGCCTTTAAACAGGAAAATTGGTTTCCCATAACCTTAAGAGGAAATTAATCTAAATGACAACAGAATAAAATTAACAATCACAAAGTTCAGACTTGAATTTTGAAGTCCCTAACCAGAATCACCTGGGCTTTACAAGAATGGTGCTCAAGTTGATACAAATTCATGAACATCTCTCTCGAAGAACTGTGTGCTCTATAAAATCAATAATGCATACTCAATAAAAATATTAACTGCATAAAAATAAATTAGATCCATTTTCTAGCAATGTTGTGGAATAATTGGTCATCACGTTCAATTGCATGAACAAACTTATTTACAGCCCCAAACATGCCCCAGTGAAAGTGCACTGGTGCTATGAAAACTACACACCTCCGAAAAACTAGTCCGGCAGACAGTGGGACCGAGGGACAGAGCTGACATCAGCGATGTCACAAGAATGGCCTATCGCCCACAGGTCCTCATTATCTTTGTTCAGTTATGACTTGTCTGCTGACTTATCAGCAGTTATGACGTGTCTTCTCTCCCCTGAATGTGTTAGTAATGCGTTGTGATCCAAAATTCTACAACACTGTCTCTTAATTAAAAACGATAATTACTTTGTGTGTCTAGATTTCTAACTTTAATATTGAATTATAAGGCCTCCTGCTTCCCTTCACTTCCCGCTATCCAAGGCAGCAGGGCCATGTCCTCCATGGAGGCTCTCCCACAAAGCCACAAACAAAGTCATGACTCACTTGTGAGCCACACAAGTCATGGCTCACAACATTGCACTAATGCCTTCTTAGAACATCTTCCTCCTGTCCCCTTCCCCTTCCCATTCAAAGCTTCCATATCCGCAGATCATTTCCATGCCTACTGATCTCATCCTCCTCGTGCTAAGGAAACTCAGTGACTTTACTTCTCATTTGGTGAATATACTTATACTTCCTGGTGACAATTACTTTGTCATTGTCTTATGTTGCCATTTAATTCTCATTGTTTTGTTCAACATTCCATTAGGCAGAAGAGGCCAGACTACGCTGTGATGTATAAAAAAGAAACCCTATATCTTAACAGTGTAACCTTTTAAAGTTTATTTTCATTCACATAAATGAGGAATGTTAGGGTCTCTTCACCATTCAAAGACTCAGAGATACAAGCTCTCTCCATCTTGGGGACTGCCATCTCAACATCTGACCGTCAGAGATACCACAGCAAGGGAAGAGAGGGCAAGGAGGTAGCTTTCTCAGCTCTTCAACGCCCCAGCCCCAAAGTGACACACACCATGCTCTCCAACAGGTCCGGCTGGTTATACAGCCTACGTACCAACAAGGAAGCTGAAAAGTGTAGCATTTCCATATATTCCAGAAGAATAGAAAACCTGGATATGGGTGAGCCTTAGTACTCTCCAGCACAGTGAAACACATCATGTCTCCCAAATAAACCAGGACATCAGTAATGCGAACTGAAGTTAAACTGGACTTTGGTCATTTGGTAGTGAGCCGGCTTGTTTGAGCTCCCTAGGTACTCATCATACACATCACTGGAATTCTGCCAAAGCTCGTGGAATTGAGCCTTGTATATAATAGAATTGCCTCAGAAGTGTTTATTGATGGATTTAATCTGAAGACTGACAGGGAAAACATCATATCTGATCAAGTTATGTCTCTTCCCATAGCTCTTTGCCCCATTTTCTCGCTGATGAAAAAGTGCCGCTTACAAGACAAATGAATGTGACCGGGATGTCAGGATTTCTTGTGGCGATCTCAATTGACTACATGTGAATGCTACAGCTCTGCAACCCGCCCTTCACTGCTTTGAACTCTAGGATGAAAGGAAATCAACAGTGATGGACAAGACCCTATTGAGGAGAAAATGAACTGACAAGACCTGGCAAGAAATATGTTTATGATACAATACAGCAAAATAGCATTTTGCCTCTGAACTGCCTTCCAGGGCAAGACTCAGAGCTGAGATGCTGTTATCCCCATTAACAGATGGGGAAAGTGATACCTGAAAAGGTTAAGTTTCTTGGTCATAGTCAAACAGTCACCCAAGCAAAGCCAGGGAGAATACCTACAAGGTTGCAGGCTTAGAGCTGTTCCTATTAAATTAGATGATGTTCATTCGTCACTGACAGCTTTGGGGGAACATGGATCAATAAGCACTTCCCTTTGGGTCACTTTCCTACTGTGTCGGATTTATATCTGCAAATGTTTAAAGAGCTCCCATTTACCTGGGGTTTTATGACTTTGTTATAATTGCCAGAGCTGAGAGAAAGCTGTCTTCTGTCTGGCTTCTCCTCCTGCAGGGAGCAGTCCGAAAACCATGTCATCTCAATCATAGGACAAAAATGCTTTGAAGGAAAACAAATGCTTCTGCTTTTTTTTTTTTTTTTTTCCCTTAAAAAGAAATTGTTGAATTGTCTGGAAAAGTCAGACGATGACTTGCAATAAAACCTTTCTTTTAGGTTGTGTCCCTACTGGCAGGAGAGGATGGATCACGGTGGTGGATTTGCTGAGTGCCTCAACCCAGGTCAGCATGAGAGATAGAAAGACTATTCTAGAGCTTCATGACATAATGCTCAAGCTGCTTTTCAGTCTCAACTTTAAATTTGGGGTCTATATACCCAATCCTTTTTATACAATAAAGAATATGTATCTACATACCTTTATAACTAATACTTAAGGAGTATTATCACAAAGAGAGTTGGGAAATAACACTAGCACATTTATCTAAAACTACTTAATAATGTGGCATTGAGTTTTAGATGATATTTTCCCATATACTTTTCCATGTCAACTTACATCTTAATTCACATGCAAGTACAGGCCCACCGATATATACCCTTTCATGTTAACCAACAGTGAAAATTGATAAGCTTTTGTTTGCCTTTTTCTTGTTTTTCTACTGCCGCATCCTTCGGCCCATACCTGGCTTTCAACTAATGCACACAAACACGAAACAGTGAAAAGACAGAGGGATGAAAAAGAGAAGGAATCAGAGGGAAAGGAATGCTGTTTTGCAATTTATCAAGATAGGAGTATTTACATTCAATTTCATACCAAAAAAAAAAAAGCAGCAAATGTCCTTGTTCCATATTCTCTTTCTTTGTGTAGCCTGTTCGTTTTCTCCCCTTGGAATTCCCAAGTTCAACTGTGTTTTCAGTTTAAATGTGTTTGTTGGTCAAACAAACAAACAAACAAAAACAATATCTGTAATGCTGGGGAAGGTAACCATTAAAGCAAACACCACAGCCAAATCATTCAGAATTTGAACCTGAATTCTCTAATTAAATTAGAGAATATGTGATACTTAATCAACCCACTTTGGAACTATCTCTGCACAACAGGGCAACTCTGATTAATGTCAGTGTCACTTACTTCAACATTTAAAAAAGTATGCTTTCGAAGTGTATTTAACTCATTTCCTATAATTTTCTTGACACCGTTTTTTGTTTTTTTTTTTTTGTAAAGAAACTTCCCTTCCCTGGTGGCTCAGATAGTAAAGACTCTGCCTGCAATGTGGGAGACGCAGGTTCGATCCCTGGGTTGGGAAGATCTCCTGGAGAAAGAAATGGCAACACACTCCAGTATTCTTGCCTGGAGAATCCCATAGATGGAGAAACCTGGCAGACTATAGTCCATGAGGTCGCAAAGAGTCAGACATGACTGAGTAACACTTTCTTTCTTAATGAGTATACAAAGCAAGGCTCTATCTATTCCTAACAAAATAATAAATAATACAGAGTAAGTAGATAATACTGATGAGGCTGAGCTTTTTTGCTCTAAAGCTTGGATCTTTGGAGCAAAGGAAAGGATGATGGGAAGAAGACACACAGGTATCAATTAAACAACTTCTCTGAGCATGCCCTCTGCCACATGCTTTACATAAAAATACATATTCATTGTGTCATCACAGACATCCTATAACATTGCTATTATCTCCATTTTGAAAGAAAAAGCAGTCATGAGGCAAGAGGCCCTGGGGAAGGAAAGACAAAGAATTGAAGAGCTTGTTTTACTTTCCTCCCAGGGGAATTAGGTTTAAACCCAAACTTGTGTGTCTCCAAAATCCACTGATTAGAAAGAGCTACGGGGAGCTAGAAAATAAATGTCTACTTTACAAATTCTTCTCTGCTCATACTATCAATATTTCCTCTATTTTAAAAGTATGACCTAGGACAGGTACATACAAAAATACCTTGGGAGAAGGGGGGCATCACAGCTGTGTCACTGACACTGCATTTCTTACGCTGCTCTTATGCAGGACTACACTCCTTCCCGGCTCAGTACCAGGGATAAATCCAAAGAGCTAAATAAACTGTCCTTCATGTGGAAGAAAAAAAATCCAGGGTTTTCCTGGAACTGTATTTTGACCTGTAGTCTTTAGTGATATATTCAAAATTCAACTTCAATCAGATAGTCTTTTGGCACACGCATGACACCCAAAGTATCACATCATACTCTAGCATACCTCAGGCTTAGAAAGCACGACAGATACAACTGCTAAACTCCAGCGCCTGAGCACTGCTATTTCTACCCACCTTTTATCTGCATGTTTGACAAATACTGTAATGGTGGAAAGAAGCTGCTTCAGGGCATCAAACATGTGAAACTTTCCATTTCGAATACAATTCTGTTTTCTAAAACACAGTCCCAGGCAGCTCAGTCCATGCTTAGCAGTTCTTCAGAGATGTCAAAGACCATCTCTGCAGCTCTCTCCACAGCACGTGTTTTATATTATCTCAAAGACTTGCCAGGAACTGCCTCTGCGTTAAGTGTCCCTTGTAGAGTATAAGAAAATAAATGTTATTTCTCTCCCTGCTCCCCAAGCCCTGTTTGATTCTTCCTATAAACAGAAGCCCAGGCACAAATGTGGGTGGAGATCTCTCCTGGGAGGATACCGTATTCCAGCACCATATGTTCCTTTTAAAGAGAAGCAATCAGAGCACCTTTTAGCCTGTGTGAGTATCTGTCTGCTTGAAGCTCAGAGTCAGATCATAAGACACACATGTAAGACACATGAAAGTAAGTGGTCCTTACTCTAGGACCACTCGAGACCCCGCTTCTCTCCCTCCAGCCAAGAGGTTGTTGTTGTTCAGTTGCCAAATTGTATCCAACTGTTTGCCACCCCATGGACTGCAGCACACCAGGCCTCCCTGTCCCTCACCACCTCCCAGTGTTCACCCAAGTTCATGTCCATCAAATCATGATGCCATCCAACCATCTCATCCTCTGCCACCCTCTTCTTCTGCCTTCAATCTCCCCCAGCATCAGAGTCTTTTCCAATGAGTTGGCTCTTTGCATCAGGTGGCCAAAGTACTGCAGCTTCAGCTTCAGCATCAGTCCTTCCAATGAGTATTCAGGGTTGATTTCCTTTAGCATTGGCTGGTTTGATCTCCTTGCTGTCCATGGGACTCTCAAGAGTCTTCTCCAGCACCACACAGTTTGAAAGCCTCAGTT
This sequence comes from Bison bison bison, assembly GCF_000754665.1. Taxonomy (NCBI): domain Eukaryota; kingdom Metazoa; phylum Chordata; class Mammalia; order Artiodactyla; family Bovidae; genus Bison; species Bison bison. The sequence goes on from NW_011494706.1 coordinate 315,877, forward strand.
CTTTGGTGCTCAGCCTTCTTCATGGTCCAACTCTCACATCCATACAGTCAGGAGGTGGGATCCCACAGAAACAAGTCTCACGTCTGGGCAGCACTGAACTGTGTGCCCTGGCTTCTGTCCTGCAGCCATGTGGACCTTCATACTCTCCATGGTCTCTTTCATCCCAGAACTTTGTTCATGCCCTTCCCTTTGCTTTTATCTCTTCTCATTCTGACCAATGAACTCCTACATAACCTTCAGTTCCACATGTATAGATAAGCCTTCTTCTGAGTCCCCATATCTGGGGGCCCCTGCAGTACCCTGCTCTTCCCCAGTAATGCCCTGATGATACGCCACTGCTGCCCCCTGTTGAATTGCTGTCATGCACACTAGTCTACAAGCTCAGTAAGGTCAAACCCTGCCTCCACCGCCTTCACTGTGTATTCCTGGTGCCTCATATTACACCTGCACAAAGTAGGTAGTCAGTGATATTTGTGGACTGAATTAATCCATCTTTAATGTCTATTTATAATGTATTAATTTATGCATGGTTTATTAAATATTAAATGATAAATCCAATCAGATTTAACCCTAAAGGAAAAAACAGACAAACAAAACCCCTAAGATGACCAAACAGAGGATTATCATGGGAAAATAATTGCCTTCTTTCTTTTCTATCTGTGCTTCTATAACCTGGTATTGGACCCCTTTGCAGTTATTTATGGTTTTGTTTGATAAAGAGTTTTATAAACCAATTTGAATGGAGACCAATAACAAGAGATTCACGCTCTTTCTCTCTTACTTCTCACAAAAGTTCTAAACTCAAAAGATTCTAGAGTTCTACCACCTCTTGGCAACTAGCCATTAAGGGCAAGAATAACTTGGATAAAGCAAAGGCGTTGAAATACTTTCCTTAAGGAAAAAAACATTATTTTTATCGATCAACATACTCAAAATCTCAACAGGATCAAGATTTCTGAGCATCACATAATATCTGAAGAGTTTCAAAAAATACTTCATACAAAACAATTGATTTCCTACTCAGCAAAAACAATATCAGACAATTCTTTAAGGCTCACTGTAATGCTCTTTGATCTTTGTTTTGTTACTTCAGAGTGGACAATTGAGCACATTGTCTTAATTCATTGATTGATTGATTGGTTTATTGATTGATGACACCAATGCCTTGAAGTCCAAGAGAGCACTCAGCCAATGACATGAGACACTCAGCAAATCCCAAGTAGCTAGAGCATGAGAAATGGGAAGAGGGGAAAGAGCTATAATAGATTATCTAAAAGCTGTGTAATGGTGGAAGAGGGGAAAAAAAAAGAAGCCTACTAATAATGGAAGAAAGGGGTATGAAACAGGCCTTGAGAACCTGTCGGATTTGAGTGGTTCCCTAAAGATGCCCAGAGTAAAAAAGTTTTGGCTTAAAACACAACATTCAAAAAACTAAGATCATGGCACCTGGCCCCATCACTTCATGGAAAATAGATCGGGAAACCATGGAAATAGTGACAGACTTTAATTTGGGGTGCTCCAAAATCACTGCAGATGATGACTGCAGCCATGAAATTAAAAGACACTTGTTCCTTGGAAGAAAAGCTATGACAAACTTCAGTTCAGTTCAGTTCAGTTCAGTCACTCAGTCGTGTCTGACTCTTTGCGACCCCATGAATCGCAGCACACCAGGCCTCCCTGTCCATCACCAACTCCCGGAGTTCACTCAAACTCATGTCCATTGAGTCAGTGATGCCATCCAGATATCTCATCCTCTGTCGTCCCCTTCTCCTCCTGCCCCCAATCCCTCCCAGCATCAGAGTCTTTTCCAATGAGTCAACTCTTTGCACAAGGTGGCCAAAGTATTGGAATTTCAGCTTTAGCATCAGTCCTTCCAATGAACACCCAGGACTGATATCCTTTAGAATGGACCAGTTGGATCTCCCTGCAGTACAAGGGACTCTCAAGAGTCTTCTCCAATACCACAGTTCAAAAGCATCAATTCTTCGGCACTCAGCTTTCTTCACAGTCCAACCCTCACAACCATACATGACCACAGGAAAAACCATACCCTTGACTAGATGAACCTTTGTTGGTAAAGTAATGTCTCTGCTTTTGAATATGCTATCTAGGTTGGTCATAACTTTCCTTCCAAGGAAGGTTAAAATTAAAATTTTATTAAAAGCGTCTTTTAATTTCATGGCTGCAGTCACCATCTGAAGTGATTTTGGAGCCCCCCAAAATAAAGTATGACATTGTTTCCACTGTTTCCCCACCTATTTGTCATGAAGTGATGGGACCAGATGCCATGATCTTCGTTTTCTGAATGTTGAGTTTTAAGCCAACTTTTTCACTCTCCTCTTTCACTTTCATCAAGAGGCTTTTTAGTTCCTCTTCACTTTCTGCCATAAGGGTGGTGTCATCTGCATATCTGAGGTTATTGATATTTCTCCCAGCAATCTTGATTCCAGCTTGTGCTTCATCCAGCCCAGCGTTTCTCATGATGTATTCTGCATAGAAGTTAAATAAGGAGGGTGACAATATACAGGCTTGACATACTCCTTTTCCTATTTGGAACCATTCTGTTGTTCCATGTCCAGTTGCTTCCTGACCTGCATATAGGTTTCTCAAGAGGCAGGTCAGGTGCTCTGGTATTCCCATCTCTTGAAGAATTTTCCACAGTTTATTGTGATCCACACAGTCAAAGGCTTTGGCATAGTCAATAAAGCAGAAATAGAGATGTTTTTCTGGAACTCTCTTGCTTTTTCCATGATCCAGCAGATGTTGGCAATTTGACCTCTGGTTCCTCTGCCTTTTCTAAAACCAGCTTGAACATCTGGAAGTTCACAGTTCACATACTGCTAAAGCCTGGCTTGGAGAATTTTGAGCAAGCAGAGATATTACTTTGCCAACAAAGGTCTGTCTAGTCAAGGCTACAGTTTTTCCAGTAGTCATGTATGGATGTGAGAGTTGGACCATAAGGAAAGCTGAGTGCCAAAGAATTGATGCTTTTGAACTGTGGTGTTGGAGAAAAGTCTTGACAGTCCCTTGGACTGCAAGGTGATCAAACCAGTTAGTCCTAAAGGAAATCAGTCCTGAACATTCATTGGAAGGACTAATGCTGAAGCTGAAACTCCAATACTTTGGCCACCTGATGCGAAGAACTGACTCCTTAGAAAAGACCTGATGCTGGGAAAGATTGAAGGCAGAAGGGGATGACAGAGGATGAGATGGTTGGATGGCATCATCGACTCAATAGACATGAGTTTGAGAAAGCTACAGGAGTTAGTGATGGACAGGGAAGCCAGGCATGCTGCAGTCCATGGGGTCGCAAAGAGTTGGACACAATGGAGCAAATGAACTGAACTGAAAGATGCCCAAGATTTAACCAAGAGCTTGGATAATAGCGTATGGAGTTACAAATGAGAAAACAATAAAATCAAAGCTTTGGTGGCAGGACAATATATGACTACACCAGAAGGTAGTGAATAGTCCAGCTTGGCAAGGTCCTGTGTGTACGAGCATGTGAGTGGCTGAGTGGGTGAGGGCAGGAGAGCTGGAGTAAGAATGGAAGAGGGCAGGATTTACAGGGAGATAAAACTATAGAGTAACAAGCAACTCATTGGCCACAACAAAGGAAATTTTATATTTTATTCAACTTGCCCTGACTTGGAGGGTCTATGTGATGAGATCCATGTTCCATATGTGAATTTATGGACATCATTAAAGTGCTTAATGTCTCAGTTTTCCCTGCTGTTGAAAGGGAAGAGATGCTATCACCTGCAATAAACACACTTCAGCAATGATTCCAAATATGTATCAGGTCTTACCTAAACTACTTTAGAACACCTGGCCAAAGTGTAATATGGAGCTAATAAGCTGTATTTTTTCCTATACTTTTAGCAAAAGAAAAAGAAAAGCTAGCTTTTACTGTAATATATACATTTTATTTCCTCTCTGTGATAATCAGCTAAAAATGATACATACTCATAAAAGGTTTCTCTTGATTCCCAAGGCTGCGAGGTAATTTTATAAATGAATACATAAATGAGTCCCTTTAACCAACTGTTCAAAAATATCTACCATTTAGCTGTGAAATGTAGCAACTCTCCAGGATCCCATGGCAGGAAATAAAATATTACCCTTCGGAACAGCATACAGTGCCATGTGCCGCATGATCTATGACTCAATAAATATTAATTGATGATGATGAAGCAGAATCACACAGACTAGTGGGAGTTCTGTAGAACTGTTCTCTTATTTACCCCACCTCCCACCTAGACAAACATCTGCCCAGAAATGCAGACTTTTTTGCCTCACTCAAAATTGGTCCCTTATGGGAAACATTTGCAGCCCAGCGCTAGATCAGAAACTAGGAAAAGGTCATTTTTGTCTGGCAAGCATTTTGAAAACTGTAAAGCATCTCTCTCTTTCTTTCTCACTCCTGCTCTCACTATCTATTGTGGTGTGTGTGTATACACATCACTTTCTGCAGTGTTCTGTGTATCCTGATGTTCCTGGAAAGAGACAGGAGGCGCTAAGTATGCAGCTGCTTCTGTGAGGGACAGAGGACATATGGGCCATATGAATTAAACTGACTGTAAAACATTGGGGAAATAAGACAGTAAAGTAAATTTCCCTTAGAGTGTGTAATCTGTTTTATGTCACCTCAACTGAACCAATGACTTGTAGCCAGGGGAGAGGAGCAGATGGGCAGGAGGTAGACTAAGGTGGACATTCCCCTGAGGGGAAGCAGAACAGTGTTTCTGGAGTTCTTGATGTGCTGCCTTGCAGCATGTTTGTTTGGATCACAGATGACAGGGTAAAACACCACAGAGATGGCCGGTCCTACCCAGCTGACCCATATACCCTATAACCTTTGAAAATCCACAGTCATGTGAGCAGCAAAAAGGGAAAGGGAGGTTTTATTTACCATCCTGAGGTGGTATCTAGGGATGGATTCCTCTATTTCCTTTAACCATTTTCCAGCAGAGCAGACAAGATTCCAAAGCTTGTCTGTAAAGATAGAAAAGCCAAAGACTGAATTCCAAGCCTGCTGTTTATTGTGGAGCCTTAGAGATGCTACCGGACCTCTCTGAGTCATCCTTAGAAATGAGAATGGTAATAGTTAATATACAAGTTTGTCAATATTAAAGTCAGTAATTATCTGGAGAGGAAGAGGACCTAAGAGGGAGAAGCAACGCATATCTTCAGTCTAGTAATATAAGATGGCATCACTGACTCAATGGACATGAGTTTGAACAAACTCTGGGAGATGGTGATGGACGGAGAAGTCTGGTGTGCTGCCATCCGTGGGGTCGCTAAGAGTCAGACACGACTGAGTGACTGAACAACAACAAGTAATATAAGAAGCAGAAGGGACTGAGAACAGGCAAGATGTGAAGAGTTTTAGGTTTAATTGTGTACCCTCCAAATCCATGGGCTTCCCACGTGGGGCTAGTGGTAAAGATCCCACCTGTCAATGCAGGAGACACAACAGACCTGGGTTCAGTCCCTGGGTCGGGAAGATCCCCTGGAGGAGGGCATGGCAACCCACTCCAGTATTCTTGGGCCTGGGAAATTCCTCTCCCCCTGTAGAGCTGAATGTGACTTTATTTGGAGACAGGGTCTTTACAGATGTAATTTTAAGATGAAGTCATTAGGCTGGGCCCTAATCTAATAGGACTGGTGTCCTTAGGGGGAAATTTGGACCCAGAATACACACAGAAGGAAGACAATGTGAAGAGACACAGAGCAAAGACGGTCATCTAAACCAAAGAGGGAGTCCAAGAATAGCTCCTTCCTCCCGACTCTAGGACGGGACCGACTCTACTGACATCTTGATTTTAGACTTCTAGCCTCCAGAACAATGAGATAATAACTTCCACTGTTTAAAACACTCAGTATATAGTACTTTGCTATGGCAGCCTTGAGAAACTGACACACAAAATAAGGTAGTTTCTACATTACTAGACTAGATGTTATGATTCAAATTTTAGCCTGTGTATTTTAGTAATCCTAAAGTCAATTCAGCATAATCACCCTCTGAAATTTTCTACCACTGAAAGGAGGAAGAGGCTGGAATTGGTGAGCCACAGAATCTCCAGCCCCTCCTAAGTAGGCTGAGTTATAAAGTCTGAGAAACACCACCTGAAAGTAAGTTACTATACTTTTATTCAACCTCTGTATTCTTGCTGCTGACCATGGAGTAAGCATTTAATAAAGGATTGTCAACGGATTGAATCAATGAATGCTCTAAAAACTGAAAAGGGTCACAAAAACATACAGGATTTAGTTCACATCCTCCTCTAGGTATGATAGCAATACATTGGGTTAAGATTATTATATGACTCCTGTGCTTCTTAAAATACAGAGGAAATTGTAATGTTCCCCTGGCTTCCCTTTAATGCTGTATTTGGAAAGGAGCCATGGCGGTCCCTCTGGTTCCTTCCTGTCATCTCCTTCAGAAGAGCCAACACATTCAGGCACTCGGGGGGCTAGTTTGGCAGCTGTCAAGCTTTGGATTATGCATCCTGAGCCGTGGCATCTGCAGCTGTTGGTGAGACTCATCTCCAACGCCTGCCCTGGCTGGGCTCCAAAGGCCAGAGCTGCCAAGGCAGGGTCACCCATTCCTGGGCTGTCAAAACCTCCTGGTGCCTACTTTCTTTCAGTCAACCTTGATACAAGGAAATGTGCCTTTAAATCAGTCCCCTGGCCCATGTCTTATTGAAGCTGCCTGCACTACACTGAAATGGTGCCAGAATCTTCAGCAGGGTCTCCAAACCTGCTGTGTAAGGCTTTGAAGCTAAGCATCTAATTCAGCACCAAAACAGAAATAAATGTTATTAGCTGTATTATGTTGGTGAAAGTGGCATATAGCCCACCAGTCCTCTGGGGCCAAGAGCGTCAGGCAGAGATGGAAGGGTCTTCCTCAAACCCCATGGGTACAGTGTTCAGAGTCCTTCCCTCCCCCGCAACCCCCGTGCCCATTAGTCTGTTCCTCTCCAATCTTTATAAAATGAAGGAGACATTTCAAGGTCTCTGATTGAATGAGTGATCAGCCTACTCTGCACGCAATAGCTTCACATCTGAGAGAAGGGGCAGGGTGCCAGAGGCCATTAGACCCAAGGCCACTCACAGCAAAAACCTGAAATCGAAGGCCAGGACAATATGCATAGGCAGGGCAGTTCCTACACTTAAGAAGGAAATACAAAACTGTGGTTGGCAGACTCTGACATAAGAGTAATAGGCTCTACAGAAAAGGAGATAGGAATTAACTCAGAAAGTCACCAACACAAAGCCTGATAAAATAGCAAAGACCCATAAATGACGTATTCATAATGCCCCATTTCATCTGTTATCTTTAACGTTTGGAACGATTGCTTAATGCTGTACACAATGCATTCTTCAGAGAATTTATCTGTAATTATAAATCGAGTCTGATTTCTTTTTTGGATCCCAGTTAAAACCAAAGTTGCTCTACTTAAAATAAGGTTTGTTTGCACAGTTAAAAACATCTAGTGCAGCCTCTCCTTTATTGATCCAAGGTCAAGGAGTCAAAGATCAAACCAGTACCAGCAAACTACAGGTGTTCATTCCCCAAGATCCCTTGACAAAATAAATGGAACCTTCCAGTGAAAGGATTCAGAAGTTCAAACTGAAATGAATTGAAGCCAGAAGGCAAGTGTTTATTGAGAGACTATAGCTCCAGCTAAGAGTAACAAGTATCTTACATTTATGCTAGTCCCTCAGCTTGACCCTGTAACAGAATATTTAAAATAAGTATTAATAGTGGGTGTAATATAAATACATACACATATGAATATATGCATATACAGGTATCTTTTAAAGTTACATACCCCTATATTTTATGAGTATGTGAAAGTCGCTCAGTCGTGTCCTGCTCTTTGCAACCCCATGGAATAGTCCATGGAATTCTCCAGGCCAGAATACTGGGGTGAGTAGCCTTTCCCTTCTCCAGGGGATCTTCCCAACCCAGGGATCAAACTCAGGTCTCCCACATTGCAGGCGGATTCTTTACCAGCTGAGCCACCAGGGAAGCCCAAGAATACTGGAGTGGGTAGCCTGTCCCTTCTCCAGCAGACTTCCGGACCCGGGAATAATTACCAGAAAAGGAGCAGGTTTTCCATGCTTTTGTTCCCATACGTCTCACCCTACCTACAACCAAAATTTAATATTTCTTCAATCATCAAAATTCAAAAACTTTCAAAGTACTATGCATTTCCCTCTAATCCTATATTTTAATGGGGCTAATGCTGGAATTGTATGTGCAAAATATGAGGAAAAAATAACTCCTGGATTTAAGTCCCAATTCTACTATAGACAAATGTCTCAAACTCTCTGAACCTTGATTTTGTCACCTGTGAGATGAGAATGATAATTATCTCGAGTAATTGTGATAATTATATGAAATAATGCTTATGAAGATATCCTTCTTATTATTTTTATACAATAACAAACACTGCTGCTGCTGCTGCTAAGTCACTTCAGTCGTGTCCGACTCTGTGCCACCCCATAGACGGCAGCCCAACAGGCTCCCCCGTCCCTGGGATTCTCCAGGCAAGAACACTGGAGTGGGTTGCCATTTCCTCCTCCAATGCATGAAAGTGAAAAGTGAAAGTGAAGTCGCTCAGTCGTGTCCGACTCTTAGCGACCCCATGGACTGCAGCCTAACAGGCTCCTCCGTCCATAGGATTTTCCAAGCAAGAGTACTGGAGTGGGATGCCATTGCCTTCTCCGATAACAAACACTAGGAATTACTAATAAGATTATGATTATATTCATCATTGACTTATAAATAGTTGTTTCAAGGGCAGAAGGAGGCAAAATGTCAAGTTTATGGTTCTTGCCTCACTAGACTACCCTTGGGTCATGCCTGGATTTCAGCCCCACCCCGCCCTTCGCTGGGCTTCTTTGTTTATAAATGCCTTTCCCAGCCCAGCGTATGCAGGAACACTGCAAAGAGCAGTGCTTGGCACATAGTCCGACTGTCAGAGTCTGTGATAAGCACCCTAAAGTTTGAACACAGCTCAGAGCTGGTGATTTGGAAATAGTAAGCATCTATATGGAACCCTTCAGTGCAAGATTTATAACTACAGATTTTTCTCTAACTCCTTTCTGATGGAGTTTGAAAGAGCTGTCATTAAGCAGATGCTTTCAGAAGAAATAATCATTGCTAATTCTCGGCTACATGATAAAACGCTGTCCCCCATACTTCCTGTTCGTCAACACACAAAGGCATTGATGAGACTGGTTTCGCCTTTGTTGGAACATGTGTTAACCACTCCACTGGTATTAGTGAAGCTCGTGGTTACAAACAATGAAAGAAACTCAGGTCACACCAAGGAGACATATCATGCCCAGCTTTCCTAGTCCTGTTTCACTAAATCTCTTCTCCTCAAACAAAACACAAGCTTCTACCCACAGCAGACCCTCACAAGTTCCCTTACAAACCCCACAGGCAGGAAATGGAGAGGGAATGTAATGGGGTGAATCAAGCCCTCCACCATTTTCCTAAGGGTAACTCTAATTACTGCAGACCCTCAGCAAACAAAGATGTTTGCCCTTAGAGACAGAAAAGAGAAAAAAAGAGAGGAAAAAGACACTCCATGTATGAAGCACTGTTTACAAAAGGGCACAAGTTGACACCATCTTTGGAAAATAAACGTGCTCCTCCAAAGCAAAGGGTTTATCCTAGACACCAAAGCATTTTTATTAATGGGGTATTAAGCTACTCAAATTATACAGAAAGCCTTCTAAAATTAACTTCATCTTGCAATATTAAATCAGCATGACTTGGATTTTTCAATAACCCTGTGGAATCAACATTTTATTTTTAAATAATATATGTAAGTTTTGTAGTTTATATCAGGCTGGTCAACAGTAGACTCAGCAGCTGTGCACTAATGGATAATACCATTTAACAAAGATATCAAAATTATGCAGTGTTGGAATTTTTGTCTCATGGTGTGTGCATGTGTGCTTAATTGCTCAGTTATGTCTGATGCTTTGCAACCCTTTGGACTGTTTCATGGTGCTTTATGCCTATTTCAGGTGATTCTGGTTCTAAAACAAGGAAATATCCACCAAAACAGACCTCACTTGTTGGGACTGTGTTTGTGTTATAAGACATTGTTTTATAAGAATTAGTTTTCTCTTTTGCCACAGATCCAGCCCCATGGCTTCTGCATATGCCCCACCTCTTCAAATGACAATGGGAATGTTATTAATAACCTCAGATTGATTCCTTTCCTTTTAGAAGACCCTGCTTCTCCCTTCCACAGAGACTTGAGAACCAATGAAAAGCCTACAAATCACGGTACTATTATTTATTTACACAATGCACATTGATTGACCCTACATGGCACATGGGGTCAGACGCTGGGGTTAGAGAGAGATAGGGAGCCTCTGCCTGCAGGATTCACATTCTAGACATTAGATGTTTAGAAGACAAATGTTGAGCCAATATGAGATCTCAGAAGTGAAGAACAGCTTCTTTTTGTGTGGCTCAGACTATTCACTGTGCTCACCCACTGGTGGAGAAATATATTGACATTCTCTCTCACCATATTAATCTAGGTAGAGACTTGTAAGCATAGCCCTCTGTGAATGAATGCTTACTGAACAGACTGAATGTTTGTGTTCCTTCAAAATTCATATGTTGAAACCTAGTCCACAACGTGAGAGGATTTGGAGGTGGGGCCTTTGGGAGCTAATTAGGTCCTAAAGGTAAAGCTCTCATGAATGGGATTGGCGTTCAGAGCTCCCTCGCACCATCCACCATGTGAGGACACAGAAGACGGCCATCTGAGATTTAGAAAGTGGGTCCTGATCACACATTAAACGTGCCAGTGCTCTGATCTTGGACTTCCCCAGCCTCCAGAACTATAGACACAAATTCCTGTTGTTTATATGACAGTCTATGGTATTTTGTTATAGCAGCCCAAATGCAGTAAGACTCTTGAAGTGTCAGGCACCATTCAGAGCATTTTGTAGGTATTTGCTTCATTTAATTCTGGAAATTTTCCTTTGAGAGAGGAAATATTATTATCATTTCCATTTCACTGATAAGAATAGCAAAGCTTATGAAACTCAACATGGCAATGCCACACAATTAATGAAGCAATCAAAATGCTAACCTAAATCAGACACCAAGGAACCACTAACTCCAGGTGCCCTTCACAATCTGAGTTTGTTGGCTGAAAACATCTAGATTTTCTCTTGAGTTGAAATACACCTGTAAATAAGCAAGTATTCATCTAATTATAATTTTGCCTCACAGGTAGAGAGACAACTAAATTTACAACAGAAAAAAAATGGGTCACAATTATCTGGGTATTGTTCCACTGAAAAAATGTTAGTCCTGATTTAATAATGAGATACTGAGAACTGTCTAAAGTTGAAATCAGAAACTTTGGATGGGCACCAGGTTACTAGTGATACGAGATCCACTTAAATCAGCTTGGCAAAGCCTAAGGATTCTTTTTAAAGGGTGTTCCTGATTTCATCATTAATCAGCTTATTCTCCTTTTTCCCTATTGACTGGCCATCGACTTCAATAGAACACTCTGGCTGTTTTCAGGGCTTTCTCATTCAGCCCTTAAATTAGCTAACTTCCCAGCCACAAGGCAGGTAGCAATTTATGCCAAACAAATCATGAGGCAGGAGGCACTCTGAGGAAAGACTGCTTATTTCCCTTCTGTTCTCTCATGAGGAGGGGAGAAGTGACAAATGCTTGTGGGTTGGTAAACTGTACTAATTTACAAGCCTGCTGTTATCTTTCTAATGTAACACTCCCTAGAGGAGCTCTGAGGAATGATCTAGTTGCAGCTTTCAGTTTCAATCAATAAACTTGGAAGATTATGAAACATGTCCTCCTATTTAATACAGTAAAATCCAAGCTTTATATCTTTGGGGCTTTGATCAACTTATAATCAAAATTATAAGTAATTTTGAAGTATAAGTTAAAGAAATTAAAACATGAATTAATATAGTGCTTGCCATGTTTTATGACCAAAATAATAGTAATAACCAACATTTGTATAGCTCATTACTGCTCAAGATATTCACTAAGATGCCTTGAAGGCATCTTAACATCATCACGATCCTCACTGCGGCTACCATTCATTGACCATCAGACACAGTGCCGAGTGCTTTACATACACTTAAGAGATTCCTGTTCACCTTCAAACACTTTGTCCTTGTAATGTTTCATATCTAACTGAATGAACCACCACTATTTGATTATGCAAGTCAGAAATCTAAGTGTCATCCAGGCACCACCCTCTACATATCTCCCAGATATGGTTAGTCACTCAGTCACGTCCAACTCATTGCGACCCCATAGACTGTAGCCCTCCAGGCTCCTCTACCCATGGAATTCTCCAGGCAAGAATACTGGAGTGGGCTGCCATTTCCTTCTCCAGGGGATCTTCCCAACCCAGGGATCAAACCCAGGTCTCCCGCAATGCAGGCAGACTCTCTACCATCTGAGCCACAAGGGAAGCCCCTTCCAAATATAATCTGTAGCCATATCCAATCTATCTCATACCCTAAATTTATTTCTAATACACTAGCATCTCTCTAGGTCTGCCACAGACCTAGACTTTAGCCCATGTCTCTCATCTAAACTGTTGCAATAGGTTCCAAATTGGCCTTCTGGCATCCTCTGCCCTCCCTCCACTCCCCATTAATCCTACCAGAGCAGGTGCTAGAAATGCAAATCTGGTTACATCACAAACACTAGTGCTATTGCACTTAACACCCTTCAAGGATCAGATCCTGAACCTTTACATGCACTGCAGAGCACTGTGGGGTCTGGGGCCTGCTCCCTGGCACCACCTTCTCCCTCCAGCTGCCACAGCATTTGTTCACATCCTTCAAATGTACAGTGTACCTTCTGCCACAGTGTGCCCCATTTCTTCCTCCCAGAATGCTAGTACCATCATTCCCTTGCTTAGTGAATGCTAATTCATCTGTCAGCTTTCATCTCAAACATTACCTCCCTGGGTAAAACTTTCCTGCCTTCCTTGCACAGACTCCTCACTGCCCACTCAAGTCACAAAATTTTTTGTTATATTCCCTCATAGGACTATACTCATTTCCCTTACTATCTGTTCAGGAAGATTGTTTGTCTTCCTCATTAATGTCTCTTCACTTCCTGGATCAGTAATTAAGCAACCAAAGGTAGGTCCTCATTAATTAAATATTTTACTTACAAATTACACTCCAAATACCTTTTCACATTTAATTTTCACAAGAGCCATATGAAGTAACATTATCTCCATTTTTATAAATGAGGTGATTAAGACTCAGAAAGGCCATGTCCCTTGCCCTAGAGCTTAGGGCAACTGGCTGATGGAAACACAGCTCAAACTTGGGTCTTTTGACTTTATTATCTTCCCAAAGCACTTGGCTGACTTCCAAACAAGAAACTGTATTGTATACATTGTTATCAACTGGCGTGATAGACTGAGTATTAGATCAACCCAAGCAAAGGCAAAGAGATACCAGTCATCATAACCATTGCACAACTCAGCAAATGTGCTAAAATACAGGCTTATCCACTAAGATTAGATGAAGCTGATTCCATGTAAATTACACTTTGAGAAGACTGTTTCTGAAAATCACAACTCCAAGTGATGTTTTGGAAGTCAACCCAGAAAGCACCTCAAAAACTATTAAAATACTTGACCATTGACTCTAGAGGCGACTTCAGTATTCTTAAAGTGCTGTCCTCACACTACATGCGTAGAACCGCACTGGATGCTGTAAAAGTACAGCTGCCTGGGTCCATTTCCAGAACTGAATCCAAAATGGTTGGGGATGAGATCCCAGAAAGCTACATTTTTAATGTGTGTGGGAAGTGGTCTGCACACACGCTGAGGCTGAGAAACAGTGCTCTCTGTGCACCAGGACTGCTTGGAAAAGGCACGTGTCCTCAAGGAGAAGGCTAATCACCTGGTTAAGACCTTGTACATAAGAGAGGTAATTCTTAGGTAGGTTGATAAGCAGTCCAGGGCCCTCAAGGAGGAGAAAGGGACAATTTTTTTTTCTGCTTTCCTTCATCTTAGTCACATAAGACGTTTCTTTCCTTAAGCTCTGAGTTGTTACCACAACAATCTATTTATTATAAGACTAACTTTCTTTAAGATCCCCTGGAGAAGGAAATGGCAACACATCTAGTATTCTTGCCTGTAAAATCCCATGGACAGAGGAGCCTGGTAGGCTACAGTCCATGGGGTTGCAAGAGTCGGACATGACTTAGTGACTAAACCACCACCACCAACTTTCTTCAGTGAGTGGAGTGACGTCGCTCAGTCATGTCCAAGTCTTTGCGACCGCATGGACTGTAGCCTACCAGGCTCCTCTGTCCATGGGATTTTATAGGCAAGAATACTGGATGGGATGCCATTTCTTTCTGAGTGGGTTGCCATTTCCTTCTCTAGGAGATCTTCCTGACCTAGGGATTGAGCTGGGGTCTTCTGCATTGTGGGCAGAAGCTTTACCGTCTGAGCCACCAGGGAAGACCAACTTTCTTTAACTCCAGAGCTAATGATTACACAACAAAACAACTCATCTTGCTCAAGGGTATGTTTTTGCTTAAGCTCTGTACTAATGATTATATAACGACAATGTATCTTGCCCGAGGACATGTTTCTCCTTCTTAACAGAAACCTTCTGACTAAATCTTGGGAGCGAAGTGAAGTGGCTCAGTCATGTCCGACTCTTTGCAACCCCACGGACTGTAGCCTACCAGGCTTCTCAGTCCATGGGATTTTCCAGGCAAGAGTACTGGAATGGATTGCCATTTCCTTCTCCAGGTGATCTTCCCGACCCAGGGATCGAACCTGGGTCTCCCGCATTGGAGGCAGACACTTTACCCACTGAGCCACCAGTTTGGGGAGTGGATCTGGTAAAATCTTTCTATTGTTAGTTCTAATCCTGTTATTTTAAAATGTATGTTGTGGGAGTGGGTCTGGTAAGACCTTTCTATGGTAAGCAACCAACTGAAAGACTGATTAAGACTGGGGCACTCTCTGTCCCCTTCTGATGTCAATGTCAGAAGCTTTCTCTGTCCCTTGCTATACTCTAATAAAACTCTTGCTACACAAAAGCTCTGAGTGATCAAGCCTTGTCTCTTGTCCTGAAGCTTAATATTCTCTTCTTCGGAGATCAGAATCCAACTCCGTTCACCATAAGCTATCATACAGAGATATTTGCCTGCTCTTCAAATTTAGTTTTCTAGCAAACAGTGAGATTTCTAATAATTGAGAACAAAGATGCTGTGTATATTACACAATATTCAACTAACAGCTGTTGAATGTTTAGTGTATGCAAAACTTTAGTGCAAACTGAAATCTTTGAAAAGTCACATGGAAACCCAATGGACACTAAAAGTGCACGTTTTACAAAGTTTTATGAAAATTATCTAATAATATATTATTCTGGAGAATAATATATCTCCAGAGTTTGTTAATATGAAAAATGTGATTTTAAAACTATTTTTTCTTATATATATGACTTCCACCAGAAACTTCTCCTGAGTGGTTCAGGAACTCAATCTGCAATGTTGAGCTCTGTTATTTCTTCCTAGATGCAGGTATTCTCATGATGTATTGCTCATAAATGACTGTTTTGGCCACTCAGGTGACTCTGGGGCTAATTACAATAAACAATAAGGACCTAGAGCTGAAGAGGAGGCTAAGACAAGCCTTCAAGGATCAAGCAGGTTGTTAGTATTGAAAATGATCCCAGGTCAGTAGGAAAGTTTTGAAGATCTATTTGAAGGTTCCTAAATGAGGTTAGGAATTAAAAACAGGTAAGTAAGGGAATATATAGACAGAAACACAGGCAGCAGAGACTCAGAGGACCAGCATTCTGCTGATAAGCAGGAAAATTGATTCACAAATGCAGAGCAAAACCAAAAATCTAATCCAAAATGACGTAAAATTAAAAGTTAAAGCTTTTAATCTCTTACTATGTTCAGGATACCATGCTACAGAATGTCCTTGATCCTTTTGGAGCTAAATAGGGGCTAAGCAGGTGAACCCCAGAACAAGTGATTGCCCTGATACACCTTGCTCTCCATTCATTTACTATTAATCTTGAGATAGAAACGTCTCATCAATGACTAGGAAACAGAAACTGAATCTGAATGGCTGCAGCTTCTGTGATGCTGCTGCTGGACATACTTGTGTCTCCTTTCTACATCCTTTTAAAGTAAATCTGATGCCAAGTCTAACTGAGTCTCATGAAGCTAACCAGACTGTATTTCTTGGTCTCAAGAAATACAATCAAAGCTTCCCTAGAGTCAGACAGGACTGAGCGACTTCACTTTCACTTTTCACTTTCATGCATTGGAGAAGGAAATGGCAACCCACTCCAGTGTTCTTGCCTGGAGAATCCCAGGGACGGGGGAGCCTGGTGGACTGCCGTCTATGGGGTTGCACAGAGTCGGACACGACTGAAGCGACTTAGCAGCAGCAGCAGCAGTGGCTCAATGGTAAAGAATCCACCTGCCAATGCAGGAAACATGAGTTCAATCCCTGGTCTTAGAAGATTCCACATGCCACAGGGCAACTTAAGCCCGTGAGCCACAACTATTGAGCCTGTGCTCTAGAGCCTGGGGGCCACAACTACTGAAGCCCTCATGCCTAGAGCCTGTGCTCCACAACGAGAAGCCACCGCAATGAGAAGAAAAAGCATCACAATGAACAGTAGCCCCTGCTCACTACAACTAGATAAAGCCCATGCAACAATGAAAACCCAGCACAATAAAAAATAAATAAATAATTTTTTAACAAAAGAAATACAATCAATCAGTTAGATAGATACATACAGAGATACATAGATAGCTGGATGAATGATAGGTAAATGATGGGTAGATAGATAAATACATAGAAACACAGATACAAGAAAGAAAAGTTAGTGAAATTTGCCCCTGCCTTCAAGGAATTTGTTACCTAATAGTAGGGTAGAGATCAAGAACAATATTGCTATCCTAAAAAGCTATGATATGAGAAGAATTTAGTACTCTTGAGCTTAAAAGGAGAAAAAGATTATTTGAAAATAGGAAAGGCTTTGTGGGAGCAGCAGCTTCTGAGATGATTCTGAGATGAGGTGGGATTGGACTTATGCCACCAGGTAGAAAAGCTTCCAGCAAAATGTATACCAGAAACAAAGGATGAAGGCAGGACACAAAGTTAGAGGAACACTTCATAGCCCCTTGGGCTTCCCTGGTGGTTCAGAGGTTAAAGCGTCTGCCTGGAACGTGGGAGACCCAGGTTCGACCCTTGGGTTGGGAAGATCCCCTGGAGAAGGTAATGGCCACTCCAGTATTCTTGCCTGGAGAATCCCATGGACGGAGGAGCCTGGTGGGCTACAGTCCACAGGGTCGCAAAGAGTCAGACGCGACTGAGTGACTTCACTCATTCACTCACTAATAGTCCCTTCAGCTATGAGAACCAGTGCTACTAGAAGACAGGAGGTTTAGGCCTGAAGAGTTGTTTGGTCAGCATTAGAGCACAGAGGGCCTTGCAGGCTGAACTGAGGGAATGTGCTTTAGTAGGGTGGAGCCTGAGGAACCACTGGAGGTGACAGAGGAGGGTGGTGATATGACCAAAGCTGCTCTTCATGAAAGCTAATATGGTGATGGTGTTCAAGGTGAACTGGACCTCTGATTGGTGATAGACATACTGGCAGGCTGGCCATGTTCACAGTCCAGTAATAGGTTGGATGGGTCTGCACCAGGGTAGTGAGACAGAAAGCAGAAAACAGACAATAGAAATGTGTAGATATGGAGACCACAGACTGCTCCTTCACATTTTCTCCCTCAAACACAACTAAAGTGAAGTTTTAATTGCTCAGTCATGTCCAACTCTTTGCAACCCCATGCACTGTAGCCCACCACGCTCCTCTTATCCATGGAATTCTCCAGGCAAGGATACTAGAGGGGGTTGCCATTTCCATCTCCAGGGGATCTTCCTGACCTAGGGATCAAACATGCATCTTCTGCATTGCAGTCAGCTTCTTTACTGCCTGAGCCACCAGGGAAGCCGTCATACACAACAGGAAATGTTAAAAGGGAAGAGACTTGAGGTTTGGTTTGGGTATGTAGAATTTTAGAAAAAACTGAAGAAACATGGAAAACCAGCAGGAGAAGAGCCACAAGTCTGCTAAAGTTTAAGGATTTTATATAATGACATTATGTCATCAAACTGGAGTACAGTGAAGCCATGAGATAATGCTGAATATGCATTACAGGAGGGAAAGTAACACTGAGGCTTCATAGGGGAGTAATTTAGAGTAAAATGCCAGAGCCAAAAACACAAGGATTCAGATCTTGGCTTTACTCAATGCCCATGTGACCCTCCTTGGGCAAGGGGTTTTACCTTTCTGTGTCTCAGTTTCTACATCTGTAAAATGGGTACTAAAATAACAGTAGTTCCTATCTCACAGAACTATTGAAAGGTGTTCCAATTATCAATTTATTTCCTCAAAGCTTCAAATTCAACCTTTGTTGCCTGCTCTGCACAAATGGAGATGGCCCTTTAAATATTTCTCCTTTGCCAGTGGGCCTGATGCTAAGCACCATCATTAGAGGGCAACAGAGAGTTGCTGGAAAAGGAAGGGGTTTTCCTCCCACTTTCAGCTTGTCTCATTCATCAGGCTCCCTGCTTGCGGTCTTTCCAGTAGCCGGCTTTTGTAGAGAATGAATTCTGTCTTCTAACACCCAGCTTCTGCAGTGTGTAGCAGCTAGCAACACCAGTAGCCCCCGAGGATGAATTCTGCGCAGGTCCCTCCAGTGGAGCCTGCTGGTTTCTCGTCTGCCACCCAGCATGCCGTGGCCACACCAGAGGTCTGGATCTTGGGTGGGGATACCCACTTTCAGGTTTATTTCTACCTTGGGAGCTCTCTTAGCCTGGGGATAGTGGCAGCGCCTGCATTTGCTAATCCTATATTTTTTAGAGTTCTCTTTACTTCATACTGGGCTTCCCTTGTGGCTCAGCTGGTAAAGAGTCCACCTGCAATGCAGGAGACCTAGGTTCAATCCCTGGGTTGGGAAGATCCCCTGGAGAAGGGAAAAGCTACCCACTCCAGTATTCTGGCCTGGAGAATTCCATGGACTATACAGTCCTTGGGGTCGCAAAGAGTCGGACAAGACTGAGCGACTTTCACTTCACTTCCTTCATACTAGCCAGTCGCTCATTACTTCAATCCCTTGTTATGCTTATTAATGCTTTATGTTTTACTTTCACTACTCAAATCACTGTGTGATTTCTGTCTTCTGGTTGAACCCTGACTGATGTAGGAGGATTAATAAAATCCTATTTGTTAAGTGTAAAACAGTGCCTTCCACATAATAAGCACTTTTAAAATGTTTGTTACATTAATCTAATATGAGGGCCAGAAAAGAAAGGAATAAGTTTTAGCTCTAGCATCACATAAATGTCCCCTATGACCTTGTATCCTTGGGAAAAGAAAAACTATTTGTTTTCCTTCTTTTTCACCTACAGCTTTTGCCACTAAACATGTTTATACAATAAAACCCATTGCCTGTCATACTAGGTAAAGACCAGGCATTTATATTAATTAAGTGATATTAAAAACAAATATACAGTGAAAGCATATATATTTTAGTGTTTTTAACTGGTAGGCAATGTTAACACTGGATGATAAGTTAAGTTTACGAACATCCTTCTATATCATAAAACTCATTTCTATTTAAATGGTTTCCCCTATAACAAGATTAGTATGTTTTAAATGTGTTTTCCTGCATATTTTTACAATTTGACATTCATAATGATTCTGTAGAGTATTAAGGGATGATATTAGCCTACAATTTCTGAGACAGGAAAACTGAACTGGAAGAGGTCAAATGACTTACCTATGATCCTGTGGCACAATCAGTGATGGATGTAGGTCTGCCAGTTCTCAACCAAACTTTTTTTTTTCCCTCCAACATATTAACCGCCAACAACAAAGACCAAGACAGATACACTCTCAAATGACATCTTGAATCAATTTTTTCTGTAAATGTGAAACACTGCAAGACAAGTTGCAGGCCAACTTGATGGGTATAATAGGCCTTGGGCCTTACCTTCCAATTCCTGTCATTCCTGTCTCCACTACTGGTGTCCACAACCTTGAAAAGACCTTGTATACATTCCTTTAGAGCTCCATTATCTCTGTGATTGGAGATTTGAAAGATCTCAGCTTGCTGCTCTGACTGTGACCTAGGCCAGCCACACAGCCCTTCTGGTTCTCAGTGTCTTCATCTTTAAAATGTTAATGGTGTATCAGATCACCTATGAGCTTTCTTCCTCCTCTAAACCTCTATGATCCTAAAACTGCTAAGCCACTCACAATCTTATTTTCTTCATCTACAAAATTTACAATTGAACTGGATGTTACATTAAATTTCTTACCAGCGCCTAACTGCTTTGATTCTAATATTTGAACTATAACTCCAGACTTTCAAGACTGTTTTAATATGTCATTTGGGAATCACTGTATAATTCTTTTTAACAATAATTGCATCTGCTAGACATCCTATTTCCAAAGGTCTAAATAGGCCCAGAAATCTAGGTTCTAGAAGGTCCTGGGTGCGAGGGACTGCATGGCTGCGTGTCACCGTCACTGCTCCTAGGCACTTGGGCGTCTTGTTTCACAGTCATATGTTATACAGCACAACTCCTAAAAGCTTCCAGGAACTGGTCATTTGCCATTTCATTACTTGATAACAAATTACAGTTTCTCATTTTTGCATTGTGCTCATGAAAAGTCCAACTTCAGTTTAATGGTGAGAACTGATAGCCACATTATATTATGAAATTTAGAAATGACAGATCCTTAGTGCTTGAAAGAGCCAGAAGACAGAAATCACATTTGTGACAGCTGACAGAATTTTTTTCAAAGCTCTAAAAGCCAAAACCAAAATCATGCTGAAGATCACAACTCAAAAACAAGTATCATTAAAGGGTTTAATAAGACAGCTTCCAAGATCACAGACCAGATCTTTCAAGATTAGGGTTACAGCATCCTCATCTGTGGCATTTATCTTTGAACATTATGTTTTGTTGGAGACTTCTTAGAGCTGAGAGTATAAAGACTAGTAATCAAAATCAGACTCTAACTACAAGCTAGGGGACCATTACCTACTTGTTTAACCTTTGAAAAATGAAGAGGTCAAAGTGGAGAAAGCCTGCATTAAAATGTGATGATTCTGTGAAAAGTTTGTATTTTGCTATTAAGACTACAGATGGCTTCCCTGGAGGCTCAATGGTAAAGAATCCTCCTGCCAATGTAGGTTTGATCCCTGATCCAGGAAGATTCCCACATGCCTTGGGGCAAGTAAGCCCATATGACACACCTCTTGAGCCTGTGTTCTAGAGCCCAGGAGCTGCAACTGCTGAGCCCAGGTGCCCCAACTACTAAAGCCCGCATGCCGAAGAGCCGGACTCCACAACAGACGAAGCCACTGCAATGAGAAGCCCCTACTCTCCACATCTAGAAAAGAGCCCATGCAGCAACAAAGACCCAGCACAGCCAAAAATAAATAGATTTAAAAAAATTTTTTTAAGATTACATATAATGCACCAGCTGGTTCCAATGGTTATGGGCAGGGTTACCACCATTCTAGTTAAGAAACAAGTTACTTTCAAAAATTCTACATTACAGCAGCAGACGACTGAGCAGTCTAGACAATACTGTGCCCTTCACAAAAGAGGAAGCTTGTGTTTGGAAATAGAGTAATAGCACTTACACGAGGGCTTCCCTGAGAGCTCAGTTGGTAAAAAAAAAAATCCGCCTGCAATGGAGGAAACCCCGGTTCAATTCCTGGGTTGGGAATATCTGCTGGAGAAGGGATAGGCTACCCACTCCAGTCTTCTTGGGCTTTCCTTGTGGCTCAGCTGGTAAAGAATCTGCCTGCAATGTGGGAGACCTGGGTTCGATCCCTGGGTTGGGAAGATACCCTGGAGAAGAGAAAGGCCACCCACTCCAGTATTCTGGCCTAGAGAATTCCATGGACTGTATAAGAGTCAGACACGACTGAATGACTTTCACTTTCACTTTCAAACACTTACATGTCAGGCACCATTATAAACTTCAGTTCAGTTCAGTTCAGTCACTCATTCGTGTCCGACTCTTTGCGACCCCATGAATTGCAGCACACCAGGCCTCCCTGTCCATCACCAACTCCCGGAGTTCACAAAAACTCATGTCCATCGAGTCAATGCCATCCAGCCATCTCATCCCCTGTCGTCCCCTTTTCCTCCTGCCCCCAATCCCTCCCAGCATCAGAGTCTTTTCCAATGAGTCAACTCTTCACATGAGGTGGCCAAGGTACTAAAACCCAGCAATTCATTTAATCCTTATAATCACCAGTTAGGAAATGCCAGGCTGGGATTCAAACACAAGCAGTCAGATCCTAAAGTCTGTATGTAACATCCTGCGTCTTCCCAGTTCCACAAACTTCAAAACTTTCCAATCAGGAACTGTTTCTATGAATCAATGAGTCATCAGTTTTCAAGAGAAACCATAAATAAAGAAATTCAAATGCCTGATTCAATGCTGTTTACCATTAGGGGCTATTTGACAGATGGGATTTGAGGCTGTTGAAGGGAAACTGAGTTTTAAGATGCCAAAATGACCACTACTTAACTCCACACTTCCAGAACACTGAGCTTGCTGTCATCTGAGCCTTCTGCCATGTTTTTAAGTTAAGTCCATGCACCCCAGACACCACAAAAAGCCTTGCCCTATCTTGCTCCATTTGAGTTGCAGAATCTTGACCCTGATGGTCAGGAAACTTCTGCCAGTGTAATTCTGCATGTAACAATGCCTGGATATAGTATTTTAACTCACAAATATACAAAAATAACAAAAAGGTTTGTTCATAATACTGGAACCCACATTCTATTATATAGAGAAAAAATTATTCATTTTATTTGACAGTTCAGTGACTTCATACAAAACAAATGGTAAAGAATGTAAACAGAGTTCTCTGCCGGTCTGTGGTTCTTCCTCATGAGGGAACTAGAGACCACCTGTAGCTATGGAAGCTGCAGAGGGAGTCTCTTTGCTGCTCGAGCCCTTCCCTCTACCGTGAAGCCCAGGGTGGTGTGGAAGCTATGCCTAGGCCAGCTGCACGGGCCCACACTCACAAGTGTGCAACCATGGCATGAAGAAGAAAGATTCCCCAAACAGACAAATGCCTGAGGGCTAGTTGGGCCTTGCCCCAGCCCAGCAGCATAAGGCACCCAGCTTTGGCTATTCTGACCCAGCTTCCCATGAGGTCTTAGTGTCATTTACAGAACTTGGGGGCCTCTATCTCGGTGCAGACCTAAGAGGCACTGGGAAAGCGCTACACCCACTCACTCATTTACACCCATCTTTTTACACTGCTTCTTTCATAGCTCAGCAGTAAACCAAAGGGTAAGTAACTTAACCCAAATCCAAGTCTCATTCTTGCTAATCTTCAAAATTGGAGTGGCCTTTGCAGGCTGATAAAACTCAGCGGAGATCTCTAGTGTTTGCATCGGACCCTTATTACTAAGTCTTGGTCGTTGCCTGAGCACTTGCTGACAGTATACAGTTCTGGAGCACTGACTGTTCACTGTGAACCTGGGGTGTGGCTGCACAAGACTGTCCAGCCTGGGGGTTTCCTGGGCCTTCTATCTGAGTGGTCTCAGACAGAAGGAAAATTCTTATGCTTAAACAACTTGTTATGTTTTGTAGTGATGAGAGGGTTTTTAAGCCCCTTCCATACAAATAGCTTCTTCCTAAATGATGTAGGAACTGAAAAAGAATCTTCCACTGGCAGAGTCAGAGATACTTCCTGTCTCACACCATTAATCATCACCCTAGCCCCTGGAGTGGAGGTTTCTATTAGCATCACTACCTCATCTCATCTTGTTTGATATGAGGTTTACACTATATAAAATCTATTTACTTCAGGCTAAATATTCCTAAGTCCAAACTCTGAAATGCCAACTGCCAAACTTTATACTTTCATGTTAAATAAAACAGGTACCATCTGATTAGAGAAAAAAATCCCAAATTCTCCATGAAGTCACCCACACACATGCATTATCTACCTGACCCTAACCTAGACTCTAAATAGAGTTCATACTGATGTTGAAGCTGAAGCTCCAATATTTTGCCCACCTAATACAAAGAGCTGACTCACTGGAAAAGCCCCTGATGCTGGGAAAGATTGAAGGCAGGAGGAGAAGAGGACAACAGAGGGTGAGATGGTTGGATGGCATCACCAATTCAACGGACATGAACTTGGGCAAACTCCAGGAGACAGCGAGAGACAGGCAAGAGTGGTATGCGTGCTGCAGTCCAAGGGGTCACAAAGAGATGGACATGACTTGGTGACTGAATAACAACAACTACTACTACTCTTTTGACTGAATAACATGTTTCCCTTTCCTGGGTCCGGAGAAGGCAATGGCACCCCACTCCAGTACTCTTGCCTGGAAAATCCCATGGATGGAGGAGCCTGGTGGGCTGCCATCTGTGGGGTTGCTAAGAGTCGGGCACGACTGAGCGACTTCACTTTCACTTTTCACTTTCATGCATTGGAGAAGGAAATGGCAACCCACTCCAGTGTTCTTGCCTGGAGAATCCCAGGGGCAGGGGAGCCTGGTGGGCTGCCGTCTATGGGATCGCACAGTGTCGGACACGACTGAAGCGACTTAGCAGCAGCAGCAGTAGCAGCTTTCCTGGGTCTACATCTTATTATTCTATCTAACTGAGCTCTGAGAAAGACCTGGAACAAGTATCACATTTGATATCCGTCCCAGGGCTTTGTGGGCTTCTCTGGTGGCTCAGTGGTAAAGAATTCGCCTGCCAATGCAGAAGATGTGGGTTTGATCCCTAGGTCAAGAAGTTCCCCTGGAGAAGGAAATGGAAACCCATTCCAGTACTCTTGCCTGGAAAATCCCATGAACCAAGGAGTCTGGTGGGCTACAGTCTATGGGGTTGCAAAAGAGTTGAACACGTCTTATCGATTAAATAAGCATAAATCAAACAAAAAAAGGACTGTGCACGTAACAGTTCCTCAGAATAGTATGATCATTGACTGCTACCAATACCGAAATTCATGACACAAAATTATCAGTGTTTAAAAAGGCAAAAATTTCATTGCACTCTAATTCCCAAAAAGAACTGAAAAATAATGTGTTCCAATATGAACAAGTAAAAAGATATTATTTTCAACTTGGAAAGGATTTTCCACAAATGAAAATTTCAAAAACAGTCAATATCATCTTTAAGTTGCTTTTGGTTTGCAAGTGTTATTAACTTCACCCAAGGCTGGGTCTATATGATAGGGAGAAACATTTTTGAAAGGGGGACTTAGGGGAAGCAGGAATACTGATAAACCAGTGGTCATTAACTTATTTGAAACACCTAATCTCAGCCTTGACAAAATCCATCAATTCTATTTTTCTCTCACCAAAATTGAAGCATTCGGCCATAATTTGCCCAATTTCCCCCCCTGATTTGGTTCTTTTTCTTGATACCTTATTGGTTAGTGGTAGGAGCTGCTTGACAGGTGTGATAATGAAAGCTAAGTGATCAGGAAGCCCCAAGGATATCCCTTTCAAAATGAAACTGATGTCCATGTAAATAAGGTACTTGTAATAATAACTTGCATCAGTACAGTGCTTCATGGTTTAAAAAGCATTTTCAAATACATTAGCTCATTTGATGCAATATTTTCACAAAATAAGAAGAGCAGGACTGATTATCTCCTGTAGAAGAGGAAACATCAGTTGTAATATTACTACTGTAAGGAAACAGGTTAAATCTTCTGTTATTTACATATCTCGTCTCCATATATTGAGAGAGGCATTGGTCATTAAATAGATTTAGTTGAGCATGGCAGGAGAGCACTATGTTTTCCATATGCTACTGTCAGACATTGTTTTATGACAAGTGTTCTCAAGACTTAGCCTGCATCGTAATCACCTGAAGGGCTTGAGGTTGCTGAACCGCACTGCCCAGAGTTTCTGAGTCAGTAGGCTGGGGTTCGGGAGGGTCACATTTCTAACGTGTTCTCAGGCAACACTGGTGTGGAGGGTCTACTGCTGCTGCTGCTGCTACTGCTAAGTCGCGTCAGTCCTGTCTGACTCTGTGCAACCCCATACACGGAAGCCCACCAGGCTCCTCTGTCCTTGGTATTCTCCAGGCAAGAACACTGGAGTGGGTTGCCATTTCCTTCTTCAATGCATGAAACTGAAAAATGAAAGTGAAGTCGCTCAGTCGTGTCTGACTCTTAGCGACCCCATGGACTGCAGCCTAACAGGCTCCTCCGTCTATGGGATTTTCCAGGCAAGAGTACTGGAGTGGGGTGCCATTGCCTTCTTCCGTGGAGGGTCTAGGGAACCACAATTTGAGAACCACTTGTCAGGCATTCAAGACAATTCTCTTTTGTCTCCCACTGACCCCAAATGGAAACATGAGCAAGTCAAAAGGCTTTTCTGCTCTCTGTTGGGTTCTTTTGAACTGCAAATACAATTGCTCTAAATTACAAACAATTTTAATTCAGAAAGTAGAATGTGCTGTTTATGATATTAATCAAAACGCTGAACTTAATATTAAAACATCTCCCTCTTCAGGCACTCTCAGGCTGGAAGACAGACTGCAGAGTAGGAAAGAGGGGTGTGGCTGGCTTGAGGATTTCCCTGCCCTGAGCTCCCCCTACCCCTATATACCAGCTCCTCTGTGGTTGCTGCTGCTGCTGCTAAGTCGCTTCAGTCGTGTCCGACTCTGTGCGACCCCATAGATGGCAGCCCACCAGGCTCCCCTGTCCCTGGGATTCTCCAGGCAAGAACATTGGAGTGGGTTGCCATTTCCTTCTCCAATGCATCAAAGTGAAAAGTGAAAGTGAAGTTGCTCAGCCACGTCCAACTCTTAGCAACCCCATGGACTGCAGCCTACCAGGCTCCTCCATCCATGGGATTTTCCAGGCAAGAGTACTGGAGTGGGGTGCCATTGCCTCTGTGGTTAGTGGAGGGCATTTTGTGGAGGCAGAAAAAATAGAGATAGAGGGTGAAGAAAAAGACCTTATGTGAATTGGTGCTGCTGTGACAATCTCCCATGCTCTTGGTTAGAGTTTGAAGCTAACTCTATAGTGGGTACTCTATACTGGGGGCTCTAGTGGGAGAGACTATTGGAGAATCTCAAGGCTGCAAGTTATCTTATCTATTTCTATTCTAACCAACTTCCTCTTACTCCTTGGTCAGCCTCTATAAATCTAGTGTTGACCCTCTAGATTCTTGCCTCAAGAACCCTTGGTCCCTTCAGGAGGCCTTACTGGAGAGACACATGTTCATCCACATTAGCTCTCTCTCATGTGGTTCACTAGTAACAACACCACATACCTTGCCCAACAAAGTCCAGCAATACACACCAATCCCATGGCAGCCACGGCCATGCTACCATACTCATGCATGTGTAAGCCTTGGTCCTCTAAGTCTTATCCCAACTGCAAGAATTGCACTTCAGGTTTTCCAAGTAGACCTATGGAGATCTCTCTCACAAAGCTTGAGGCAAAGGAGATAATGCCCATCTTACACCCCTGGGGCAAGGGAGGGTACAAATTCACAATTCACTATTGTTCAGTTGCTCAGTCTGTCCAACTCTTTGCAACCCCATGGACTGCAGCACACCAGGCTTCCCTGTCCTTCACCATCTCCTGGAGCTTGCTCAAACTCATGTCCATCAAGTCGGTGATACCATCCAACCATCTCATCCTCTGTCATCCCCTTCTCCTCCTGCCCTCAATATTTCCCAGCATCAGATTCCAGTGAGTCAGCTCTTCATATCAGGTGGCCAAAGTATTGGAGATTCAGCTTCAGCATCAGTCCTTCCAATGAAGGACTGATATACTATACCCCTCTGCAATTACATCTCTTCACAAACTTTGACTCCTGTTCCTTCTCCCTGGGCTCTTTCACATTTTTGAAGTATGAAAAAGGCTAGAAAAATGTGGAATTGGTTTTGGATTATTGCTTCTATAAATTCAACCTAGGAAAAATCACCTTCAGAATTTTTTATCCATTATATCATGGTGTGTAATGGTTTATGTTGTGTGTCAACTTAGCTAGACTATAAGGTCCAATTGTTTAGTCAAATATCAGTCTCACTACTGCTGTGGAGATACTTTCTGGATATGACTGACATTTCTTTCAGTAAACTTGGAATAAAGAAGACCACCCTCACAATGTGGGTGGGCCTCATCTGTTAATAATCAGTCAAAAGTCTTAAGAGAAAAACTAAGGTTTCCAGAGAAGGAAAGAATTCTGCCTCCAGATTGCCTCTGATTCAAGACTGCAACGTCATCCTTGCATGAATTTCTAGCCTGGTGGCCTACCAGGCAAACTTCAGACTTGCCAGCCCCTACAACCATGTGAACCAACTCCTTAAAAATATCTGCAAGTCAATCTCGAGATAGATAGATAGATAAATATTTTACTGGTTGTGTTTCTCTGGAGAACATTGAAAAATGCATGATGTCTCCTTGAGACTTCTATTTTAACATCCCTTTGTAAAACCTCACAAGAATCTATACTCTCCCCATTCTACACAAGAGGACATAAAACTGCAAACTCATAAAGGAGACAGCTTTCAGTGAAGGTATTGTCAGGATGCAGCCCTGGGATTTGAACAGGTCTCTCTGACTCTAAAGATCATATTCTCTCACTACCACAAAGTATTACCACATGCCCATAAAAGCTGAACCACCAAATCAGTTGCATCTCATATGTGGATTCACCCATGAAATTATGTATGCCTAGAACAAGAACAGTGAATTCTGTTATTTAAGCTCAAGATAATTCTGTCAACTTGACTGAATCAACTGGTTGGCACTTCACAAAGATCAACCATTCAGATGACTGATTGCATTTGATTTGCCTTGTCAAGGTATTTGGAGAGGAAATATACTTGTAACAATAGCCAAAAAAAAAAAAAATTCAATGCAATCATTTTCTGGAATCTTTACTATGTGTGATCTTCATACACACTGTATTGCTAAACATCTATGAAGAACGTATTATTAACTCATTTAATAAATAAAAAACTGAGGTTCACAGACATTAAATAAAGTTGCAGAGCAAATAAGTTAAGTCCTAGCTCCCTGGGCAATAAAACAAAAACTAATTCCTACTCATAATTTGATACAAAGAGAGGAAAACTGAATAATACCTGTGAAAGTGTTTATCACAGAGTTTAGCACAGTCTACATATTCAAGAAATATTAGTTTCTTCTCCTCTTTGCAGAAATAAATACCTTCCTAGAGAAATTATACTTATCTGCCAAAATATTTTATTCAGCTATAAAAATGTAGGAAGGAAACAGAAAACAAAGTTGGTACAATACATACCTCCTGTGAGCTTGCTGACCACCTGATTCTAGGCCTTTGATACTAGGGCCTCCAATACTAGAGACAGTAAAAAATCTAGGGTACATAGGTATCGCCCTTCCTATCAGAAAAATGCTTTTAAGATCAACCAACTACTCCCTATGGTTTCCTTCACTTAACTTTTGGATACTCACTCTTATTTAAACCAATAAAATTAGCATTAAATGCCCTATCCTATTGATGTTATCCCACATGTTATTCCTGTAGCCACAAACAAGCAGAAAATTCTCTCAACATACAAGAGAGAAAGAGTTCACTTTCTTGTCCATATGAATATCTTGTCTGAATAAAGTGGCTTCTTCCAGAATCTTCTCAAGCCAAAAAGTGGACCTTGAACTTACTGGAAAGTTTCCTGGACTATATCTTTCTGATTGCATATATATGAGCATTTGATTATGTTGCTGACCTCAGTGAGCTGAAAATAGGCAATTAATTTTCCTCTGAGCACAAAACAGGACACTAGCCCCAGGTCAAGGTGGGAAAATATATTGTAGTCATATAACCGCGAAGTTTATACTACTCTTCAGATTCCTGTTCAAGGTAAAATTAGCCTGATCCTGCATTCTATCAGGACAAAAATGTTCTTCCATCACACAGTACAGACAAATATTCCAGGAGAACATGAGGTTTTGGGAAAAGCAGTAAGCAAAGTCAAAGCACAAGACACTATGATCATGTATCATTTACTGACCTGGTGCCATTTTTACATCAGTGAAGTACTGTGTTTGAACCCTACCTTTCATTCAGCAGCATTGAAAGAGCTACGGCTACAGGGTTAAAACTGCAAGTGACTTAAAACACACTTCCTTCCATGGCTATTACAGAAGGCTCAGAAGGAGACATTCTTCCAAGTAAGCTTACCATCATCCCCACATTATTTAGAAGACATCAAATCCCACAACATAACCCTGGTGACAGCTAAAATCTTCTAGTTCAAAGGGCACACCCCTTAATCATGGATTTGTCCTGCCTCACAGAGACAGTTGAGACAGTGGATTATCCATCACATGATGACCCAAGATAACATCCTGAGGGATCATGGATGAAACAGGAAGGTTTATTCTTTGAAAATGAACTTCCCATGCTCATTGACTCTTGATAGATTACATTTCAGAAGAGAATAAAGAAAAGGCCTTTCCTTCTTTTTCTGTCTCTTTCACTTAGAACACTCTGGCTACAAGGGAAATAATCAATAAATAGAGCTTCCAGCCAAACTTAAGGGGATAAACAAGTAAATGCTAAGCTTTGGAGCATTAAGAAGTTTCATTGTGCAGCGTCAGAACAATTTCCATGTCATTAGCTCTAACTACTCCCTCCACCAATGGGACTGACTGTCAGGAACAGCATCAGGACGATTCTGCTTTCCACTCTCAGGCATGTCAACAACAACGACAATATAGCAATAATGATGATGAAGCCACCTCCCATATGTATAATTTTTCAAGTATATGGAGTTTATTTATATATCTGTGGAGTATGTAAGCTCCATGAAGGCAGGAATCATGTCTGTCTTAGCATCCTGTCTTGCAAAGCCTGTCAAAATGCCTGGTGCCTGTCAAACTGCTTGGAGATAAATTTTTCTCGAATAAATAAACTACATACCTCATTTAATCATCCAAAAATAATGTCGCTGGACATGGGTTCCTGGTTCCATTCAACAGAGACTATAACTAAGATCCAGGGAGGCAAGCAGAGTACTCGAAGTACACAGTATTTAGTGCCTGAGCCAGGAGATGCTCTAAAGTATTCTGACCAAATTCAGTGTTCATCCCCTACAGTGCTGCCAAACTTGAAAGCTGTACCATGTATAAGGCAAGTAACAAGATTAGCACATCAAAATGCAGCAATAACTATGCCTCTGAAAAGAGTGGCAAAAGAAAAAAAAGCTAAAATTCTAAGTTCAGATCACAATAAAAGTGCAGTGAGGAGTCAAGTTCAAGAGATTGGTCATTATTAATCAAATTATAGATCAGCCCCAATAGCCACATATTTTCTTGCACTTGTACTCAAGAGACCCTTTTGTAAAACATTCACAGAAAAAGATCGATACCTCTCTGGAGGTAAGTGGCATAAATTATGTCTCAACATATACACCACGGGAGTTTTACTGTGTGTTGTATACAGTAATTGCATTTTATAGATGGCTGTGGAAAGCTTCAGTCCTCATTGATTTTGATCATGAACTAAAAGGCGACAAAAAGAAAAGAACAGCACTTTAGATGAAGAAGTCAGTCAGCTGAAGCTGCAAGAGAAAATGGAAATTTGGCATGCTGAATGTGATCAATTCATGTTTCTTGGAAAATGAATGTAGATATTTGAGTGCCTTCATTATGAGCCGGTAGCAAGACTTGAACGGTGCTATGAGCATCTCTGTCCCCTAATAGTCAGTGGTGGTACCTAGCAGCAGGATTTAAGACGACAGAAAGCCAGCCCACACTAGAGCCCTTTCTAACTTTCCACATTATGGATGCCATCAGAATGGCTTATGAGCCACATTAACTGGATATTTGTGTTTTTATTATTGCATTTAACGTGTCTTTGGGATTTACTATCAAAATTAAATGGAGATTGTGATGTAACCTGGGACCATCGGTATGTTGCTAACATTTCTAATTTCCAGAAGCAGATTTTTTCGAGCATTTCTCTCTTGATTGCCTTCATTTCTTCATGCCCTTCACAGCAAGCAATTCTGAAGGGATGTTAATGCAGCATAACAACTCTTTACCCTTTTTCGAGGCCAATTTTGCAATATGGGCAAAATGATTGGAAATGAAGTCCTGAAAACACTGAAACCATCTGTCAGGGACTCAGTTAAGAAGATCCACACTGTTTCACAGCCAAGGATGGGGATAAATTATGCCTGGCTGGAAATGTCCAAAACAAGTGGATTCCCATTCAAGCTTATTAGGATAAATTACAAAATTTTTTATTTTTTGTTGCCCTGGTTAAAAAAAAAAATCATACTTTCAGATGACGATAAACCATAAGTCACATAGATGAGGAAGAAGCAAAATAATTGTTTTTCTAATAATAAATCATATTCAAAAGCACATGTCACTAAAGAAACCGCAAGTTCCTATCAAAACGTCTGTAGACCTATTTACATTCATAGACACAATCCTGCGAAATGTTCCTGTGCATTTTGTAAAAATAACCCTGTTAATATTTAATCACAAAGTACCAGAAGTACTTGACTAATATTTATTCATGAAATGTATTTGGTAAAATATTAAAGAACTGGAGGGTGGGGCTGTTGTGATTAAATTATATCGCTTGGGATGTCAAGCTTTAGAATAAGGTAAACGCTGTGCCTCCTGTCTCTCAAATATTTATTGCCATTATGAAACTATTGACATCTTACATGGAAAGCAGTGATTCTCACATGTTTTAACACAGATTTTTATACTAGTAAACAGTGGTCGTCCAAATGCTCCCACAAATGTTGGAGCTGATGTACTTCACAGAAAGCCAAGCTCTCCCAAGTGTTAAGTGTAGAGTCACATAAAATGAGTTATCACTTGCGTGTCGCTTCACTCGCAAGGTTGAACGAAAATGAAAGATAGGGCTCTTTCTATGAAGGACCAAGTAGAAAGTTTGGTTACAAAATTGCAATTGGTGAGTTAAATGTGTTGGAAAAAACAGCCTGCATATATACCAGGACAAATAGTTTCTTCCCCTCCCCCAACCTCCTGCTAAAATACCAGAAAAAAGTGAATTGAAACATTAGTTCAGCGATTTCTGTGCTAACTGGACTTAGTTTCTCGTGATTTTTTTTCGTTTAGTCTTAATCTGAAGAATTATTTGGTTTTAACTTCTAAGCAGTATTTATGAAGTACTTTTTATTAACAGAAAAGAGGTTGAGTATATAGTTTGGAGAATTATGGAATTTGAATGCCCAAATCAAGAGTTTACCTTGAGAGAGATTTTCCAGAGAGCAAGATTAGCAGGTAACTGAGAAGAAATCCCTCTCAAGACTGAGTCTCAGGGTCATAAGTTTCTGGTTTTATCAATGAGGATGCAGTAGGATTTGAGAGCTAGAGGAACCAAGGTAAAGGCTCAGAGAATAAGGTGGAATGTGGTTAAATTAAATCAAGAACCCAATCACTTTAAACCAGAAATCAAGCCAAAATAGGACCCATTGTCCATCAACTCTATCTTTTAACAGCATGCTGCTGCTGCTGCTGCTAAGTCGCTTCAGTCGTGTCTGACTCTGTGCGACCCCATAGACGGCAGCCCACCAGGCTCTGCCGTCCCTGGGATTCTCCAGGCAAGAACACTGGAGTGGGTTGCCATTTCCTTCCCCAATGCATGAAGTGAAAAGTGAAAGTGAAGTCGCTCAGTCGTGTCCGACTCTTCGAGACCCCATGGACTGTAGCCTACCAAGCTCCTCCGTCCATGGGATTTTCCAGGCAAGAGTACTGGAGTGGGGTGCCATCACCTTCTCCGTTTAACAGCATATTGAACTTCAATAACTGTTCTGAGTTACTGAGCTGCAGAGAAGTTTTTCTGATTTCAGCCATTAAACTGGTCTCTGAACCTAGAGCAGAGATTGTGTATCCAGCTAGGGAACTGGGGGAAAGCTGTGGCCAGTCCTTTTGACAACCACTCAAAACACTAATCCTAAGTGGTTTTACAGACCAGAATCAGAAAGCAAAAATCATGAGTTTTTCTTCCTAAATTGGGATTACCTTGGGATACTTGACAGACCACTAGTAGGTAACAGAAAGTTCTCTCTATACAGCCCACCGACTCATGAGTGAATCAATCATTCATATATAGTAACAGCACCACCCACTCAAGCATTAGCCCCGCTTAGACCTCCAGGGGTGTTATAGCCACTAATTGTGAAAATGGCTCTTAAAGTACCCAAGTGCAGTACCTGGAACATCATTCACAGTCAATAAATTTTAGTTCCTTTTTCCTCTCTCATTATGTTGGTTAGTGGTTTAATGCCCTGGACTATGGCACCAGAAGTTTCTGGAACTGGAACAGACTGACATCAGAAAAACTCAGATATCTTTGAATAATAGAGTTTCTTCTATCTGAAAACATCACCCACCTTCCAGAAGGCCCCACATGGAGCACTGAGGAAAGAAAGGGACATCCTGCAAACAGGCCAAATCTGCACTAACATATGGGGAGGCAGAAGTAACTGTGATTTTACCCTCAAATCTCAGCCCTGCATAATGAAGCTGCCAATTACATGAAGTTCTCTTACGCAGAAATTCTATATCCATGCTCCCTCCTTCAGAATTCCACATGTTATGATTCACAAATTCAAGGAACTCCATAAAATGCCTCTGAAAGGCTTGAGTCCAGACACCCTACATTAGAATCAATACTGAGAGTTGAGAAAGACTTACTGCAGAATTGAGAACAGTAACTTATGTTCAGTACACTACTAAAAGAGTTGATGGACAACTGTGGAACAGAAACAAAAGCATTAGCTATCATTTACTGAACTCTGCCAGAAACTATATACCATGCATAGCACAAATTATGTCATTTAACCTTCATAAAGAAGAATTGATGCTTTTGAATTGTGGTGCTGGAAAAGACTCTTAAGAGTCCCTTGGATGGCAAGGGGATCAAACCAGTCAGTCCCAAAGGAAATCAACCCTGAATATTCATTGGAAGGTCTGATGCTGAAGTTGAAGCTCCAACACTTTGGCCACATGATACAAAGAGCAAACTCATGGGAAAAGACCCTGATTCTGGGAAAGATTGAGGGTAGGGGGAGAAGAGGGCTACAGAGGATGAGATGGTTGGATGGCATCACCGACTCAATGGACATGAGTTTGAGCAAGTTCTGGGAGAGAGTGAAGGACTACAGTCTGGTATGCTGCAGTCCATGGGGTCGCAAAGAGTCAGACATGACTGAGTGAAGCTGAACAATAACAACAACCTTTGAGATGAGTCCTACCATCATGCCCATTTAACAGAGGAGGAAGCTCAGTCTAGAAGTGGTTAAGTAACTTACCCCAGGCCACGCATCCAGTAGGTGGCAAACCTACTCAGAGATCCTGACACAGAAAGATATGTGAAAGACATAAGTGCTCTACTAGCTTTCTGAAGAACAAAATGATCTAAATTAGAACAAAACACACAAAATGGAATTGTCGTGTAGTTTCTGTTAAGTGAACACAGTTGGAAGAAAGAACATAAAAGATGTAAGGCCTGGGTTCAGTCATTTTGATTTCTATGAGAAGATTAGCTACGCTCTCTATGATTTTCCATTTGAGGGTAGCACTATTTATTTCAGGGCAAGCTGATAAGTAAAGTTAAATTTTTAAAAAAACTGTATTTGAAGAAGCTTAAAATTTTTCCACAGTGATTAAAGAGACATGGTACTAATTCACAAGTAGTGCCCCACTTATGGACTAGAATTATAAAATGGAAGAACAAGAGAGAGGCTAAACTAAGATGCATTTACCATCATATAAACCAGTGAGCTGATGGTTTTGAGTCAGGAGAGAAGGAAACTAATATCAATGAAACACATACTATGTGCTAGGCACTTAACATATTCATTAAACAAATATTTATTAAGTAACTATTATAGGTCAGGTTCTCTGCAAGGCTCTCAGTGTATAATGGTAAACAAAATAAACACACTGCTGTTCTTATATGCAGAATTTGTGGTCAGAGAAAATAGACCCTGAACAAATAATTATTTGGGTAAATATAAAGTCTGACATACAAAGGCTATGAGTGAGAAATATAAAAGGGAAGGGAGTTTAGATAATGAGTAGGGTCAGGAAAAAAACTAAGGAAATTACATTTAAGCAAAGAACTGAAGAATAAGTATGGATTAACCATATCCAGAAAAATGGTAAGGGCTGTCCAGGTAGAGATAACTGCAAACCAAAAATTCTGAGACAAGGACATGATGTGTGCCGGAACTGAATGACTGTACAGCCAGAATGTTGAGAATAAAGGTAGAATGAGCTTGGATAGGTCAGCAGGGGTTAGATCCAGCTTGTCAAGAATGTATTATCTCAATCAATGAAGTGATAGACGCAGGTCTTTATTATGTCCAGCTTGCTGTTGCTGTCAGTTGCTCAGTTGTGTCGACTCTGAGACCTCATGAACTGCCACATGCCAGGCTTTCCTTTCCTTCACTGTCTCCCAGAGCTTGCTCAAACTCATGTCCATTGAGTTGATGGTGCCATCCAACCATCCCATCCTCTGTTGCCCCCTTCTCCTCCTGCCCTCAGTCTTTCCCAGCATCAGGGTCTTTTCCAATGGCCATCTTACAGATGAGGAAAAGGAGCAAGTAAAGGAATTTGGAAGGTGAACGGAGTGCTCAGAGGCCAGGCTCTGCTTCTTCTCTTTCTCTTCCTTAAAGAAGCACACACTCTGCTCTGCCCCTCTCTGTCTTACATGAGGAGTCTCAGGATGCCATTTTGCTATCTGTGGCTGATGTGAATTCTGACTAGTTTCACCTTCAGAAAGGGAGTTTACTCCGAAGCAGATAAAAAACACACTCTCCAAAATCAGTTTTATCAAAAACAAAGACGATATTTTAAACTCCTCACATCTCTTGACTTGTTCAAACTCAAAGGGGAAATGATACTTATCTTAGATCCCATAATATATGTACAATTTTAAAATCTAGGGAGACACTCTTTTTCTAAGTATTTTATCCTAGCTATTCAGTTTGAAAAGGAAAAACTAGGTACGCTGAAACTGATCTTTATAACCAGCATCAATACAAGATAAACACCAATAATGTTTAATCCACAAATGGTCCTGGCAGCTACTATTTTTGTTTTTATGACATTGATTTGAGCTTATCAACCTTTGCTCCTCTCAT
The DNA here is from genome assembly GCF_000754665.1 of Bison bison bison. Taxonomy (NCBI): domain Eukaryota; kingdom Metazoa; phylum Chordata; class Mammalia; order Artiodactyla; family Bovidae; genus Bison; species Bison bison. The sequence continues at coordinate 353,134 of NW_011494706.1, forward strand.
TTTCACAGAGAATCCTAATCAATACCTGAATCCAAAATGTTCCCTTCAGGAAGATAATTTATAGTTATTGCCTCTTGTATTCTAGCTCCAATGTATCTCTTAAAATGTACTAGCCTGAAATTGGAAAAATAGGTCTCCTTTTTTCTTTTAATACTGTATTTAAAACATAATAAAAAAACTGCCAAGTGGGAAGTTGCCGTTTGAGCCCCATTTCCCAGTTAACCTCTCTCCTAGCCCACCTCCAGCTCATTATATTCTCTGACATAAAGGAATCGCCTTTCTGGAGAATAAGATAATTCTCTGTGTCATCCTTCTGCAGAGCAAGAGGAAGTGATGAGAAATCAAAATTTCCCTCACAGAAACTTCTGACATCTCTAAGAAGAGGACACTCTACAGGATGAGTGGACAGACTGTCATTTAGTTTGACTTCAGCTGTGGGTCTGCTGTCTTAATAAGTGTACTTTGGTCAGAAGCTACATATATTGTGCAAGTTGCTTAGCTGATGCTCACCATATCTAAGTACAGTATGGACTATGACAAAGGTTAAAGGTTATTGTTGAAATTTGACTACGTTTGGAATGCAGTCTGAATGGTGAAAAAGTCCATTTCTGAATGATACAATATTTTTCCTGGATGAGAAAAGACCATTATTTTTATTGAAGGAAAAGAAAAAATTAAACACACATATGTATGCCCATTTTCCTATTCCTACTCCCAAAAGTGACAGCTTGTTGAAGATTTTTTCATCATTTTTGGAGAAGTTCAGTTCTATGACACGTAACCAAGTTCAGGATAAGTAATCAAAAAGCAACTTATAATCCAAAAAGGGGAGAGCTAAGTTCATTTCATTATTGCTTTAATTTCTAAAATATCCTTCAAATGTATTTATTAAATCTTTTTTTTCTTTTTTTTTTAATAAAAGATAGTCCAAATGCTTTGTGGAACTCACAAAAGAGGCCAGAATCTATTTCTTGAGAGCTGCCATCACTGAATCCTGAGTTGCAAGCATTGCCATCATCCTGCTTGATGGTGCAAACCTAGACAAGCTACAGCAGAAAAAGCAGACCAAATATTTCAGGCACAAAATCAAACTACTGCGTTGTGCCAACACTTAAAAACGAATACAATCCTGATATGCAGTGCCCAGTACATCAAGTTGTAATTCGCTGGGCACAGTTTGAAAACTACTGGGACTGTGTGAGGTCTTTAAGGCAGCGTGTGTGATTGTGCCCATTGTAACCTTAGCACGAAGGCAGCATCATGGATGGCAATATGGACGACAGGAAACACATGTCTGTGGACCTGCACTTGTTACAAGGAAAGAGAATGAAGGATTTGCAGTTTCATGAATGTCTACATAGATAAGATGGCTCTGTGGAGTGCAATAGACATTTCTGAGGTCTTTTCAGTTCAGTTCAGTTCAGTTCAGTCGCTCAGTCGTGTCCAACTCTTTGTGACCCCATGAATCGCAGCACGCCAGGCCTCCCTGTCCATTACCAACTCCTGGAGTTCACTCAGACCCACGTCCATCGAGTCAGTGATGCCATCCAGCCATCTCATCCTCTGTCGTCCCCTTCTTCTCCTGCCCCCAACCCCTCCCAACATCAGAGTCTTTTCCAATGAATCAACTCTTTGCATGAGGTGGCCAAAGTACTGGAGTTTCAGCTTTAGCATCATTCCTTCCAAAGAAATCCCAGGGCTGATCTCCTTCAGAATGGACTGGTTGGATCTCCTTGCAGTCCAAGGGACTCTCAAGAGTCTTCTCCAACACCACAGTTCAAAAGCATCAATTCTTCGGCCCTCGGCTTTCTTCACAGTCCAACTCTCAAATCCATACATGACCACTGGAAAAACCATAGCCTTGACTAGACGGACCTTTGTTGTCAAAGTAATGTCTCTGCTTTTGAATATGCTATCTAGGTTGGTCATAACTTTTCTTCCAAGGTCTTTTACAGGTAACTTATTAAAAGAAAACAAACAAACAAACAAAAAAATAGGTGTGTCATTTGGTCTAACTTGCACAGCCAAGACTATAAATTTCTAGTTGTTTCTATTAGAAAAAAATTATCAAAGTATTGAGAAATTAGTCTTCTTTGCTGAGTTGGGATCACAGAACATTAGTCTGAATGGATCTTGGAGAATGTCTGATCTTTTTAAATTGTGTTCCAGGGGACCCTAAAATGCCACAAGGGTGCCTCTGGGACACTTGCAGAAGAGGTCAATCAGGCAGGTCTCTGGACATCCCACTCCCACATGATTTAGCATAGCTCCTTGCATATATTTTATTTATAAACCAGGATTTTATAAGATTTTATTATTAGCAATATGGTTTCAAGTGCTAAAAACAATGCTTAACGAATATTCACTCATCTAATTCAACCTTCCAGTTTTATAAATATGGATATAGAGCCCAGACACCCAAGATGTTGTAAGTAATTTGTTATAGGATATAAACAAAACCCCAGATATGCTGAATCCCAATCTAGTACTTTTTCTAGTATGGCACTATTAGTCCTGGAAGTTTCTGGTACTTACTTAAAGTACCTAGCACCTAATAGTTCCTCTAAGTCTAGGAAAGAAGGAAGCAGAAATCTGCAATACATTCTGTTGTGAATAGCTTTTATCTGTGTCATACCAAGCAGTTTGCAAAGGCATCCACACACGTTTATTTATTTCTATATATTTACAACAAACTGTAAGATATTCAGAATAGGTATAGCATTTATTCTGATGAGGAAACCTAGGTCTCAAAGAGATCAAATGCAGTTTTAGTTAACTGATAAGGGACAGAGGTGAGACAAGAACACAGTCCTTCTAACCATTCTATCCAAGGCTTCATCCATTACAATATGGAGGGGAAGCCAGCTTACCAGTCTCTTGGGCCACTCTACTCCGTCACCGAAGCATCTCTTACCAAGGATAGGGAATAGAATTCAACACACAGACTGTTTCATTGATAAGCCATGTTAATAAGTATTCTGAATTTGAACACAAATTTAGTAGTAAGGCATCAGTGTTCATAAGGGATGTCACTGACACAGAAAGGAAGAAAGGCAGGCATGTGTGTTGAGGCATCCCATTTTTGGTTCAAAATGACAAGTTCAGAAGAGAGGAGAAGTCTACCTAAATCCTGAGCTAACTTTCACTTTAAGGCACATTATCTGTCAGTTTAGGCTAGGGAAGCTCAGAAAGAGACCTAAGTGTCTGACTCTATTCGATCCCATAGACTGTAGCCCCAACAGGCTCCTCAGGCAATGGGAGTCTCCAGGCAAGAATACTGGAGTAGATTGCCATTCGCTTCTCCAGGAGATCTTCCCAACCTCAGGATCAAACTGAGGTCTCCTGCACTGCAGGAGGATTCTTTACCATCTGAGCCAGGGAAGCCCTAAAGTCCCCTGAAGTCATATAAACAATAAGTGCCTCCAAATATTTCCCTCACCTAAGCAGCTCCCTGCTAAAAACAGAAGTAAGTGGGCCCGACTAGAGAAGATTTGATTGTATGGGAAATGGACTTTCAAAAGGAAATTGAAACCACCCTCATTTCGCTGAGGCACAATCAGATGGCATGTTTGGGCATTGCTGACAGTGGCCAGATTCCACAAGCTCATTTGGGAAAGCCAACGAAGCTCATGGAAACACTTTCCCCTGCAATTTAGCCCCAGCTGTTCAAGCTGAGGCTGCTCTTTAATGTGAAGCAAACTAGTGAAAAAGCTGAAGTGCAGCAGTTTCACTCTGTTGGGCCAAAGCTTCTGCAGAGTCCCAGCCCATGGATTCTGCTACATTGGCCAGATGCTCAGGGCCTCCTGAGCCAGTCTTATGGGGAGCTCAGTAGCAAGTCCACAGGACTCCATGTGCGTTAGGGGCAGGCAACAGGAAGTAGTCCAAAGGGGATGTCAGCTTCTGCTCAGCCTAGTCTGCAGCACTGAGTCAGGTCTATGCAACAGCTTCAGAGGAACTGAAGTCATTGGGATTCATTTTTAAAACTAATTATTAGAGCAAGATAAAGCATTTTACAAATGGTTTTATTATTTCAACTTTAGAAATTACATTCCTTCCTCACAGTGAAATGACTCTAAATTGTAATCAAATCTAAAAGCAAATGAACTCACTCTTTCACTTCTGACCTCTGGGTTTCATTTCATAGTATTTATTTCATTCCCCAATATTCCCAAACCCTCAAATTTAAAAATCCCCCTAAGCGCTCACAAATGTTGTTATGGAAGGTTTTTTTTGTTTTCTCTCTCTCTCTTAAGATGTTTCTATACACATCTGATCACCTCTGCAACTGGATGAATTGCACCTTTGTTAATGCCTCTCTGATGCAAGTTCCATGGTCTAAGGCAAAGAATTTGCCTTCAGCCCTCTACAGTCATTTTAGCCTTATTTATGAAGCAATTTATTCTACATGAGTTCTGCAAAGAAGAAAAAAATGTTGACTGTGTTGATCATCACTGGTTATTTCTTTCTTTTTTTAGATATTAAGTGAAAAGGTGGCCCCAGGATGGAAGTTCAGAAATTTCTATCATCGTCCACAGAAAAGGCTAGAGTCAGAAAAGGCTCATCAAGAAAAGGCTGATGAGTATGCTATGGCTCATCAGATGTGGACACAACACAGTCCACGCGGGACCCTCATCCCTGAGCACTGATGTACACATGAAGCCTTACTACCTGAGCCTCTCATGTCCAGTTTCTGTTAGTAACTGAAGTGTCTGGAAGATAAAAAGAATCTCACCATGAAATGAAAATATAATTCCTTGAGAAACATCCATCTTGACAATGACTAAATATGTGGACCAAGACTGCAAACAGTGAATCACTAAGGAAAAAAAAAAGATTTAATTTCTAGGACTGCTCCAAAGGAGGGAGAGTTTGTTTCCCACTATCTACAAGTCTTGCTGACTCATTTTTCTTCATACAACTCCCAGCTGGCCAAGTTCACACAGTGGATGGAGAGATTAAATAAAGATCAACTCTGGCTTCTGCAAAGTACAGCTTGCAGTCATTGTTAGCAGCTATTCAAGGAGTGCTATGGCATAAGTAAGCCACTTAGGACAGTGGGTGAGTCCACTGAGATTTACTGCCCAGATCTCTGACACCCTGGTGTTAGAAATTCTCACTGATTACAGAGAACCTATAAAGTCACATTATTTTCCCTGGAGACAAATAAAACACAGAAAAATGCTGAATTCTCAAAGAAAATTATGACTGTTTTGAACCATGTCAAGTCTCTAGAGCATTGGACATACAGTCATGTAAAGATGAATTTGCCCCCTACTTTAGAAGTCTTTGAACTTTAGGCATTAATAAGGTCTCAGACCACATATATAAGCAGAGCAAGAATCATAGAATTTACTTGGGAAAGGAAATAAAAGCCCTGTCCAACCTTATTTCTCTCTTATTGATTTTTAACTTTTTAATTGTGAAAAGAAACCACACAAAACATGTGTAGCTTAATGCGGTATTATAGGCAGACATTCTGCAACCACACCTAAGTCAAGATATAGAGCTTTGTCAGCCACCTAAGATACCCCATCCATGTGTACCATCTGTATCTCAAACACCACCCTCCTCCTAAAAGCAGCCACTATCCCAATTTTTATAATAATCATTTTTTTCTATCATGTAAGTTCTATCACATAAATACACATTCCTAGACATCATACTTTAGTGTTGCCCATTTTATTAAATCTGATACATATTTTAAGTCTCTTTTAATTGACAGGTTTCTCAATCATCCCTTTCTTTGCCTTACAAGTTTTTATTCTAGTATCTGGGGCATTTGACCTGCAGAGATTTTCACAGTCCAGACATCATGGATGAATATGGTACAGTTCAGCATATTCCTCTGCCCAGTGTATTTCCTGCAAATTGGTAGGAACCTTGACTAGGTATGGCTTCCATCCCTTTGCAAAGACTCTAATTAGTGTGGCCTTTCATCAAAAAGCATTTAATGTCTAGTTATCTCTCTTTCTCCATTAGTAGCTGTGGAGGCTTAATGCCTAAATCTAGTAATTCATTTGGGGTTTGTAAAATGGTGACAGTTACATTTCATCCTTTTCTTTCATTTATTAGTTTAAAAATTTTGTATATAAATGCTTCTCATAATCTACTATTTGGTTTTCCCATGGCTCATATTGGAAAGGCAGAATAATGTTTGATTCTTTATTGATATTGATTCTTAATATTGATTCTTAATTCTTAATATTGATTCTTAATTCTGCTACTTACCCATTTTCAAGAAAATGAATTGGTTCCTTAGAATCTTCTGAAAGTGGTTGTTTTTTTAAACAAAATTATGTTTCAATGGATTTAAACATAATTTATATGTTTTATTCAATTGCAATTATCTCTTTTGAAGCTTAAATTGTCCCAATGGGAAGATCTTAAAGTTGGTTCCTGAGTTCTTTTGACAAACCCCAGTAGTTTTTGATGGCTTCCTAACTTCATGGTATAATAAGATGTTCCAGATTAATCTTGTGTATTTCCTGCCCCAGGCCTAAAATTAACGAATTCTCCAACTTTTAGTTTCTTTTAATGGGGAATATTATTTTAAATTCTTCAAGAGATGGGAATACAAGACCACCTGACCTGCCTCCTGAGAAATCTGTATGCAGGTCAGGAAGCAACAGTTAGAACTGGACATGGAACAACAGACTGGTTCCAAATCAGAAAAGGAGTACATCAAGACTGTATATTGTCACCCTGCTTATTTAACTTACATGCAGAGTACTTCATGAGAAATGTTGGACTAGATGAAGCACAAGCTGGAATCAAGATTGCTGGGAGAAATATCAATAACCTCAGATATGCAGATGACACCACCCTTATGGCAGAAAGCAAAGAAGAAGAGCCTCTTGATGAAAGTGAAAGAGAAGAGTGAAAAAGTTGGCTTAAAGCTCAACAGTCAGAAAACGAAGATCATGGCATCTGGTCCCATCACTTCATGGCAAATAGATGGGGAAACAGTGAAAACAGTGAGAAACTTTATTTTCTGGGCTCCAAAATCACTGCAGATGGTGACTACAGCCATGAAATTAAGAGATGCTTGTTCCTTGGAAGAAAAGTTATGACCAACATAGACAGCATATTAAAAAGCAAGAGATTACTTTGCCAACAAAGGTCCATCTAGTCAAAGCTATGGTTTTTCCAGTAGTCATATATGGATGTGAAAGTTGGCCCATAAAGAAAGCCGAGCGCCAGAGAATTGATGTTTTTCAACTGTGATGTTAGAGAAGACTCTTGAGAGTCCCTTGGACTGCAAGGAGATCCAACCAGTCCATCCTAAAGGAAATCAGTCCTGAATGTTCATTGGAAGGACTGATGCTGAACCTGAAACTCCAATACTTAGGCCACCTGATGTGAAGAGCTGACTCATTTGAAAAGACCCTGATGCTGGGAAAAATTTGAGGGCAGGAGGAGAAGGTGATGACAGGATGAGATGGTTGGATGGCATCACCGACTCGATGGACATGAGTTTGAGTAAACTCCAGGTGTTGGTGATGGACAGGGAAGCCTGGCATGCTGCAGTCCATACGGTCACAAAGAGTTGGACACAACTCAGGGACTGAACTGAACTGAACTGAACTGATTATTTAAAGCCACCACAATCTGAACACTGGGTGTGCCCTTTGCACATATATTTTTATTTGTTGTTGTTGTTGTTGTTCATTCACTAAGCCACGTCCAAATCTTTAAAACCCCATGGACTGTAGCACAGCAGGATCCTCAGTCCTCCACTCCCTCCTGCAGTTTGCTCAGATTCATGTCCATTGAGTCAGTGATGCTATTTAATCATCTCATCTTCTGCCACCTTCTTCTCCTTTTGTCTGCAATCTTTCTCAACATCAGTCTTTTCCAGTGAGTCGGATCTTTGTATCAGGTGGCCAAAGTATTGAAGCTTCAGCAACAGTCCTTCCAATGAATATTCAGGGTTGATTTCCTTTCAGATTGACTAGTTTGATCTCCTTACTGGCCAAGGGACTCTCAAGAGTCTTCACCAGCACCACAATTTAAAAGCATCGATTCTTCAGTGCTCAGCCTTCTTTATGGTCCAACTCTCACATCCATACATGACTATTCTTTATTTCCATTTTATAGCATACTATTTTATAGCTATTTTATAAATTCTTACTTCCTTTTAGCTTTCATTTAGTCTTCGTTCTATTTAATTACTGTATGTTTAACGTTCATCACTAGTCCTTGTGGCAATGTCTTTCTCTCTAATAATTTTCATTGTAAGTTCATTCTCTAGTAGATTTCTCAGAAAACTCTGATAGGAAATAAATTATTATTAACTACATAATTAATATTGTATGTTAACAACAGACCATGCTCTTTATACTTGAAAATCAGTTTTTCTTGCTATAAAACTCTTTGGTTCACATTTTTTCCTATAAATTTCTTAAAATATGTTACTCCATTTTCTTCTACCATAAAGCATTGCTGTCTAAAAAACAGTGTGTGTTTATAATAGCCAGGACATGGAAGCAACCTAGATGTCCATCAGCAGATGAATGGATAAGAAAGCTGTGGTACATATACACAATGGAGTATTACTCAGCCATTAAAAAGAATACATTTGAATCAGTTCTAATGAGGTGGATGAAACTGGAGCCTATTATACAGAGTGAAGTAAGCCAGAAAGAAAAGCACCAATACAGTATACTAATGCATATATATGGAATTTAGAAAGATGGTAACAATAACCCTGTATACAAGACAGCAAAAGAGACTCTGATGTATAGAACAGTCTTTTGGACTCTGTGGGAGAGGGAGAGGGTGGGATGATTTGGGAGAATGGCATTGAAACATGTATACTATCATATATGAAACGAGTCGCCAGTCCAGGTTTGATGAACGATACTGGATGCTTGGGGCTGGTGCACTGGGACGACCCAGAGGGATGGTATGGGGAGGGAGGAGGGAGGAGGGTTCAGGATGGGGAACACATGTATACCTGTGGTGGATTCATTTTGATATATGGCAAAACCAATACAATATTGTAAAGTTAAAAAATAAAATAAAAACAAATTTTAAAAAAAAACAGTGTGATGATAATCTAATGTTCTTTCCCATATAAGTCACTTTCAGTTTTGTCAAGATGCCCAAATGATTTTATTGAACAAATTTGACTGGAGTATGTCTTAGTATTATTTTTTCAGGACTGATATTATCAACTACATTTTTGAATATATAGTTTCAAACTTTTTTTAACTTTAAAAAATTTTCTTGAATAATGGTGTTTTTATTGTTTATTCTGTCTTATTCTCTTTGTTTACTTCTTCAGGGATTCCTATTACATTGATGCTGGATCTTCTTTCATTCAAAACATTTTTCCTTCCTTTTTCATTTCTTTTTGAACTTTAATATGTTCCTCCTTTTCACCTCATATTTCTTTTAAGGCAATATCTGTTGTGCTGATTTATTTTTGCTTATTTTAGTTTATTCTGAGCTGACTTTTCATTTATTTCTGCCTATTTCCTGAGTTACATTCCCTCATTTCTAAGTACTCTTTTAATTTTGCTTTGATTGATCCATTTACTGAACCATTCTCTAATGTTTTAGCTTATTTTTAAATAATACAAAATTTTAACTATGTTTTTCTGGTGGCATTTTGGAGAGAATAAGGAATCCCAGGGACAGAGGAGCCTGGTGGGCTGCCATCTATTGGGTCTCACAGAGTCGGACACAACTGAAGCGACTTAGCAGCAGCAGCAGCAGGGGAAGCAATAAATTTTTTGCAAGTGCCCACACAAGCTAATGCCCAAGTAAAGAATTCAACTTAAACTGCAGAGAAATTTCCATCTGCAATGTCTCCCTATTCAATATGCATTCATTCTTCTATTCATTCAACAAGTGTCTAATGAGTACCTCCTCATCAGGTGCTCCTGATGTAATAAAGATCAAGTTATTAATAAGATAATTGATGATTAATACAATGAATGACTAATGAAACAGACATGGTCTAAGCCATTACAGATTTACAACCTAATGGAGGAGTCAGAAAATCAAACAAGTAATTATAGTGAAGTCCTTGAAGACAATCTACCTCTGTGGTCCAGTCCTCAATCTTCTTCTACCGTAATATTGATGAGACATAGAATAGCAATAGTCAATAGGCTAACTAGACAGTGATAAATTTTCAGCTCAGAAAACATGTTTCCTTAAGGCAGCATATCAAATAGTTCTCCACATGATTCTGATACAGCCATCCTCCCCACCACCACTCCGGCAGCAAGAGGTGACTCCTATAAGAATCAATGGTCCATCTATCTGAAAACGAATTAACATCCAAAACATATTAAGGGCTCATACAAGTCAATAACAAAAACAAATAATCCAATTTAAAAATTGACAAAGAACCTGAATAGACATCTTCCAAAGGAAAATATATGAATAGCCAATAATTCATGAAAAGCTGCTCAGCATCACAAGTCGTCACGGAAATGCAAATTAAAACCAAATGGGATATCACTTCACGCCTGTTACAATGGCTTTCATCAAAAAGATGTGTGCTGACATAGATATAGAGAAAAAGGAACCCTTTTTTACTGTTGGTGGGATTGTAAATTGGTGTAGCCACTACAGAAAGCAGTATGGAGGGTTCTTAAAAAATTACAAATAGAACTACCACATGATCCAGTAGTTCTGTTCCTGAGAATATATCCAAAGGAAACAAAAACAGTAATTCAAAAAGATATCTGCATCTCCATCTTCAAAGCAGCATTATTAACATTAGCCAAGACATGGAAACAATGTAAATGTCCATTCAATAGATGAATGGATGAAGAAGTTGTGAATATACATAGGAATATCATACAGCCCTAAAAAAGGAAGAAAGCCTCCCACTTGCAACAACAGAGATGGACCTTAAAAATAAAATGCTAAGTGAAATAAGTCAGATGAAGAAAGACAAATACTGTATAATTTCACTTATATGTGAAATCTAATTTAAAAAAAAAAAAAAACACTGAACTTACAGAACAAGAGATCAGATCTGTGGTTACCAGAGGTGGGAGGCAAGGGTAGGTGGAACTGGAGGAAAGTGACCAAGAGGTACAAACTGTCAATTATTATCTCTATATGTCATAGAGAGGTAAGTACTAGGGACACAATGTACAACAAAGTTACTATAGTTAACATCATTCTATGATATAAAAGAAAGTTGTTAGTAGATCCTAAAATCTCTCATAATAAAGAGAATTTTTTTTCTTTTCTTTTAATGGTATCCATATGAGATAATGGATGTTAACGAAATCTATTGTAGCAATCATTTCACAATATATGTAACTCAAACCATCATGCTATACACCTTAAACTTTAAAAAAAAGAGACAAGAACTATTAGACTAACTCAAGCACTAAACACAGAATTATATTAAAATGCCCACTAAGGACTTGCGTTAAAATTAGGTACATTGGCATATTCCTTTTTTTAATTATGCAGTTCATTCTGTTCCGTATTACATTAATATATGCTTCTAAGCAAAAAATCTAGAAAGGAAAGAGAATTACTACTGTTTCTCCATCATCATCCTTACCCCAAGGAGATATATATTTATTCAGTTAGTGATAGCCTATGGCCATCAGTCACCTACAGTAAAGCAACATAATTATAAAGAAATAAAAAAGGGTAAGTAAGCACAATGTGGAGTAATATACCAGTCTTTGGGCAAACCAGGGCTTTCTCTCTCTCTCTCTTTTTTTTTTTTTAATCACTCATGGGAAGTGTGGAAGCTTGCTGTCCCAGCTCATCTCCCAGGGAAGTGCCTTTTCTTTTTAGAGCTGTACCTCAGACTGTTGTCTCCCTTTTAGAACCAAGAAGGAGAGGAGGAATTCTTCACCTGCTCACTCTCTCAACTGTGCAGATGCAATGTTCTGGGGATATTATTTGATATGGACAAACCCCAAGTCTCACCTTGCTTTAGCTAAAATCCCCAGCCATCTTCAATTTGAAATACATTTGTAATCTGCTCCAAAAATCAGCTCTGGGAATAGCTCTGCACTGTTTTTAGATTTTAAATGCAATGATAGATTTACTATATTTATTAATAAAAAGCATGTTCATAAATTTATTAACAGAAAGCCTGCCTTTTGTTGACATACTTCACAGCTAAGGTTGAAAACACAATGTGTAGAATTGCCTTTCAGGATGTCAGATCAGAAGTTTAATGTAAAAACATATCATTAAAAACTAACTAAAATAACACCATATGTATCAAACAATGTCAAATATGAATCTGGAAATTCTTGAGAAGAAAAAACACAAGCTAAGGTAAGAGCAATGTTGGAAAAGGAAAAAATTAATTTAGTCTTTTCTAAGATAAGAAATGACTAGGGTAAGAGGTTCTGTAGGGAGAGAGACAAAGGGCCTCTCTGAGATAGGCACATGGAGACACATGACCAGGTCTGAAGTAATAGAAAAAAGATTTTAAAAGTAGGTCAAATATTCAGGGGAGAAGGTGATCAGTTGATAGAGAAGGAACCAGGGTTTTCTCACACTTTCTGATACCACTCAGAGTGTTGCTAAGAATACATGCCATAGTCAAGGATTCATTTTTTCACTTTAATGGAAATTCAAATTTCCCTCAAAAACATCCATAAAGGGATGAGAAAATACAAAATCTTTACAACAGAGAAACCATGAATATTTTCATTTTCACAAAAAGGACTATGATCCCCCCAAAAATGTTAAGAATCCTGCCATAGAAAAACTGCTTTCCGAACTGACAGAATAATGTATCGTTTCAGACTCACCCCTACTTTCATTATCCCCAAAACAAATTAAAAAAAAATTTATTGTTCACAAAGTGAATGGAACTTGGAGAGGTTGGTCAGGGATGGAGGACATGGCTATTATCTGGAATAAAAACAATTAGAGATAGAGGTCACAGAATCCAGACACCTGCATGAGATAACATTTCACTATGACTTAAGTTTTACTTCAGTTGAATTGTTCAGCAGTCCCTAACCAACAATTAGATTTGTGATGTCAGATCCTCTTCATTTTAATGAGCAGGGGGGAGAGGAAAGAAAAGAAGGGGTGGAAGAAGTTAAAAGATATTCCCACCAAAGAAGAAACACTTTGCACACTAGATTTCTCCTTCTGTTCTGTAATGATTATCATGCTCTGGGCAACAGAACGGGAGGACATTTGAAGGTAGCCAGCTTCATGTAATTCATGAAGGGTTATCCTTTTGTCCAGTTGACTTTTCAGTACGGCTAGTGCCATTTCTTATAAAGACTCTCCATTCCATGGGTTTCTTTATGCTATAACTGTAAATTACATCCAAATTTGCCTTTATATACCTAATCCCAAACCTCCCCAAATGATCCATTGCTTTCTGACCAAAACTGTACAACTTTACAGCTTGGTTATGGAACAGGAAGGCTCATATTAAAGGGAAACATTAAAGAAAGCATCAAGTCCCTGAGACTCCCTCTGAGGAGCCCAAGCAGAAGAACTTACATGGAGCTCTTAAGTGGGGGACAGGTCAGAACAGGAATCAGGCTCCACGTCCTACAGCTATCTACCTGGGATTCAAATGACTGAAGTTTAGGGACTTCTGAAGAAGGAGTCTAAGAAACTGGAAAAAAGCAAAGGGAAGAACACAGTTCAGGAAAACCACACTTGTCACCCTCCAAATCAGAGTGCCTCTGCCCAACAAGGACGGCCTCGCACCAGCAGAGGTGATGCCCAGAACCAAGACTTTGCCAGCGGCACCGCTGCTCTCACACCTGCCTCCGTCCTTACACTCAGGTCTCAGTTACTCTTAACTCTGCTCACCGTGGGAGAAGGTTCATGGAAGAAACAGTGTGGCCATGACTTCCTAAGGTATTCATCGTGAAGTCCTGCTGAGAGGGAAGGAAAAGCCAGTGGAAGGTGGATAATGTATGAAAGATAAAGGAAAGTACATGACAGTGAGAATGGAAAGGTGAAAAAGTGCGGGCATAGATGAAGCAATCTAGAAGAAAGACGCGAAAGCTTATGGCTGGGTTGAATAAAACCTGTGAACAACTATGAAACTGTTGAAACCATGTTTTCTAATATATGGAATGATTGGAGGGAGATGTTCACAATGTAATGATCAACCATAAGAACAGGTTAAAAATAGTTTGCAGAATCTACTTATTTTTGTAAATATGTCTAAACAGATAGTGGAGAAGAAAATGGCAACCCACTCCAGTATTCTTGCCTGAGAAATCCCATGGACAGAGGAGCCTGGTGGGCTACAGTCCATGAGTTGCAAAAGAGTCAGACACAACTTAATGACTAAAACAACAACTAAATGGATAGAGGTTAATATACTTGTATATCTATTCTATTAGATGTGTGTGTGAAAGATGTGAGTAGAGACAAAGGTCACACAGACAGGAAAATGTACCCCCAAAAAATTCTAGCCTAAGTTTATTTTGTGTGATGGAATAATGGGGATTTTCTTCCTTATATTTCCATGTTTTTTTTCCATATATTATTTTTTATATTTTTCAATTTTGTAAAATATATAATAATAAACAGAAGCCAAAAAAGCTTTGCTACTACTTTTTTTGTATCCTTTTTCCCAGGACCCAACTGATGGAAACTCGTGCTCAGAACTGCTTGTATTAGTTGAAGAGAAAGAAAAAAATAACACAAGGCATGCATAAAAATCGCCACAATCCCCAAAATTGTGTTCATACCTGACTCTTAATTCCAACCAGGTCCTCCCATGTTGCCAATTACAGTAAGGAAAATAAACATCATGAAAGGGAACATCAAATTCAAGACTTCTGACAAGGCAACAGTTAAAATTCATGAGGGTACATTTTGCTGTTAATTGGCTATCCACCATTAAAAACCTGGCTTTTTGATTAAGAATAGTCACAGCAGGCCCTCGTAGATTGGCTAATGAGCTGTCCACTCACAGGCGAGTCCAGCTATTCATCAAGCCCCTGGGTTAATTTGAAGGAAGCTCAAGATACCTGCAGCAGTTCACGTGGAAAATGAAATCTGAGTAGCCTATAAAGGGGAAATGGCATCCTGCCCAAGCTGAAAACCTCTGCTCTTTGGGGGTAGATACACACAGACTAGTCAAGTAGGTCTGAGAAGTTAACTAAATGGAAAGTCTGTCATTCCTGGGGTTTGGCAACTTGCCTCCTCTTCCAGAAAGCATAGCATGTTAGTATCTGCCCCAGGTAACTGTCTACTGACTAACAATGACTTTAGGATCTAGTAAATGAGAATACAAATTTATTTTTATAGAAAACAGCATAAGGAGAAGGAATACTGAAAAAATAGGACTAAAATTTGCTGGAGGGAGACGTTAGAACTGACAGTACAGTAAAGTGAGATGGAAAAAAATCCAATAAGGGAGCAATTATTTAAGTGAGTTTTAATCTGAATCTTCCCACCCACATGCCAGTTTTAGACTGCAGAAGGTATGAAAGGACACTCAAGGCTAGCAATGTCAGCCAACTGTCATCCTGTCAAGAGTGCAGACAAATAGTCACCACGCAAAAATCAATAGCAGTGGGAAAAAGGCTTTCTTGTACATTTATGATGGATAACACAGCCTGGGTGTAATGCATTGAAACAACTAACTTAGATGATGCAGACTGCTTTGGTCAATGATTTTCAAGCCTTGGTTGGGAACAGCTGCACTGCTAAAGCATTTACTGTTCTAGGCACTTGACAGCAGCTATTTCCCTACCTCAGAGAATTAATCCAAATGCATTCCCTGAAAACTCCAGATCAAAAAATTAAGAAAGAGTGGAAAGGACCACCGGTCATGCCATATGTGAACACCATAAAGTAGCTCTCATCATCCGCTTCTAGGATTGGAGGGTAGCAAATAACACTAGTGTTCTTCTACCCTTTTAACGTGAGATCCACAAGGTGAGGTTTCATTGAGGAAGTAGTCTGACTCTGTTGTTAAACTATGGAGAAACTGGAGTATCAGAACTGTAATGGCTTCTAGAAGCTTGTGGCCAGGCCAAAACTACAACCAAGCACATTTCCCTCTTTTAATCCAGATGCTTGTATTCAAGCCCGCTGTCTCCATTAGGTAAATGGGAATCTATTGTGGCTGAGGGGCTTCCCCTGTGGCTCAGCTGGTAAAGAGTTCACCTGCAACACAGGAGAGCCAGGTTCAATCCCTGGGTCGGGAAGATCCCCTGGAATAAGAAATGGAAACCCACTCCAGTATTCTTGACTGGAAAATTCCATGGACAGAGGAGTCTGCAGGACTACAGTCCACTGGGTCATAAGAGTCAGACACAACTGAGCATGCACACACGCACACACACGCACACACTGTGGCTGAAGGGCTGGCTAACTCCACAGCCTAGTTCCACTCTCTATTAGGCTGAGAAGGATGATTTGCAGTCAGCAGCTCCCCTGCTTTGGCCTGGTGAATTCTTCCACCTGCTCTCCACCAGGGAGGCAGTCTTGGGATGTGAGGTCCCAGCCAGAGTTTCTTTCCCTCCAGGCCAATGGGCCCACCCAAGAGAAGGGCATTCACAGCATTTGCTGACACCAGAGCCTCTGAGGGCACTGGAGGCACTGCGGCAGGCAGCCAAGTAGCAGAGACAGGGGCCCAGAGAAGGACAGCCACAGCCTCACACAGGCTCTGACACAGATTCAGGGTG
>NW_011494706.1:369858-371738 GCF_000754665.1 Bison bison bison
GTGACTTTGGACAAACCAGCCTACCCCTCTGTGGTCCAGCCCCTCATGTGTAAAACACCAGTGATCTTACTTCCTTGCGTGGTGTTCAGGAAATCAAATAAAATCACGAGTATGAAAATACTTCAAAAAATGTTCACTCATAAAATTGGAGAATTTTAGAAGGACTTTCAGATCAGATCAGATCAGTCGCTCAGTCGTGTCCGACTCTTTGCGACCCCACGCCAGGCCAGATCATTTAATTTAGTGCTGTCCCTTATTATACAGATGAGGAAACAGTCTTAAGTGCTTAAATGTCTTAAGCAAGGTCAAGCAGAAGCAGAACTTCTATACAAGTCAGAACACAATTGTTACAAATTAATACAATTCCAGTGTGACTGCAAATATATTAATGATGTATTTCTCTTTCTTCTTCCCACAAAAAGAGACACATTGCCTACAGAAATAAAATGAGATAATCAGGGAGGCCACCAAGTTTGGAATAAATGATGAATGGTTTATTGTTATTACACTGTAGACATGATAAAATAATACGATCTACATTTTCAGTTGTTATAGCCATAGTCTAGGATAGCAAAAAAATAAATAAATAAATGAAAAAGTATCTATAATCCCTCTCTCCAGAAAAATACCAGTGTTAACATTAAGGTTAGCACCATTTACCATATTATACTCTACATATTGTTTTAGAATCTGCTGTTTTGAACAAAAAGAATTTAAAACGCCATTCTATATCTTTCAGCAAAGTGACATGGATGAGACACGTTAATGATGAAAACTATGAAAGAGTAATTGGTTTCATGAGAAAAGGATGACTTCATAAAGTTCTTGATCTATTCTCCAGGAAATAAAAGAATAAATACAGATAGCTTAAGAATTTAAAATAGTGGTTTCTTCAGTTAGTTGAAGACTATGGACAAATCCATTTTCCTAATGTTCCATGTTAAGTCAAGATATGTTCAGTGATAAGTAAGAAATTGAAGTCCCGAGAGAAGTCACGTCTATTGTATTTACAATCTATTGCCAAAGCAATCGCTGACTTGGCAATTCCTACCCTGATTACAAAACTGAGATACTGTGACTTTTAATGTTCACCCTTCCATCTATCTTCTGAACAAAAGGTGAGTTTTATGAGAATTTATCTTTTATGTTAATGGTATGTCTGTGACCCAGAGTTTTCACTCCTCACAAATCCTTCCTCTCAAATTGAGGGTTCATCCTACTTATAAATTTCCTTAAATGCAATCGTTTTGGTAGAGTGCTAACTCATTGGCCTAATTAATCTTAAAGAGTGAAATTCAAAGACTCTAACTTAAAGAGTGAAATTCAAAGATGGCATATCCTATTGTCTGTAATTCTAAGCTTTCCAATTCCATAAAAGCAAATCAGACCCCATTTGGATAAATCCAAGCTTCCTGAAGTAGCTCTGCTTTTCAGATATAAATCCACTGGAAACCCAAATGCCACCATTTTACTTCTGCCCACTACCTAACTGCCCAGAAAGGAAACCCAATAAGTCCCAGCAGTTACTCCCTTTCCTGCTCTTGCCCTAACATCCAGTTATGTGTCTGAAACACAGAATTGGATGCTATCTCATCCTCATGTCCATGCTATCCTGCCACTTCTTTGTACTAAAAGGGTCACTTTTCATGATCCCGGAGGCACAGCTGGTAGGGAGGAGCAGAGTTCATAATCATTGGCCCTGAAAACATTATACAAGAAAATCTTACAAATAAGGTTTTTAAGATTACAAGACATTTGAAATAAGTTGATAAAGAGCCATTATAAAATCCACATGAAAATAAACTGTGAAATGCGTCATGAAGAATTCTAAATGTGGGTGCTTTGTTTATATTCATTTCCTCATCAAGTTTCCAATGTGA